>NC_072738.1:66147866-66255292 GCF_026930045.1 Uloborus diversus
TGTGTGCGTCACGATGTTTTTCAAATCTTGGCGATTATTTTTCATTTTATTTGTTGCCCCCGTATTTGGTTTTTTGGTTTCAATAAAATGAAGCTTTTATTGTTGTCAAATATAGTTTGTTCAGCGGATTTTTTTTTAAATATTTTACTTAAACTTTTAATGCCGTTTCCTGGGTGGTTTCATTTACTGGGAGGATTATTGAAACTTTTAATAAATATATAGGTAATAGTGCTTTCGATAGTCTAATTTATTTAGACATCCGTATTTTGTCAAGGTAAAGAGAAAACTCACCAAGTCAAGCGAAGTACCTATAACGAAATAATATCAAAAGAGAAAATATGTATTGCAGTCTTACCGATGTGGTGAGAGGAAAACAATTTTGTCGAAATCTAGACGATTGAGCCATTAAATACCTTCTTTAATTATGCAGTAAAATACTACATAATTTATAAACAGCATAGTTTCCTTCTTAGACATTTTTTTTTTTAATTAGAGAAATAGTAATGTTTGAACCCTTCTCGATATCAACTGACATTAAATGTCTCAAAAAACTATACGTAATCCCTGGGCTTGATTTACTAAAAGTGAGTTTCAAGGCCCACAATGCTTTGGATGTCCCCTGTGCTTCAGGGATGCATTTTCCCAGAAGTGAACGCCAATGAGAAATAGTTGAATTCTAAGTTGGGACCAGCTTTACCTGAAACGAAAAAAAAAAAAAAAAATCCCCTGAAAAACAAAACTGATACGCCATTCCGGCATCAATTCGCCCTGTACTACTCATTGGTTAATCATATCAATGAAATTTTACGTTAAAGATAGAAAATACGCCCCGTTTCGCAGCAGAAATAATACGCATAATACGTTAACTAATGTAAACAAAGGATCGCCCGGTTATACTACAGCGCACTCTTGCGGGCAAGTCGGCGCCTTTGATCTTTTGAGAAATGACTGAGCCTGATAAGACGCGCATCGAGTGAAGCCTTGGTTGTACCTTAAGATTAAGTCTCTAAAAGATCATATGGTCTCTTTACTTATCCCCGTTATCTATTACTGGCATAGATGAGGATAAACAAAGTGATACAAGTGCAATGACAGTGGATAAATTTCATGCTTGCTCCAGAGAAGCCATCATTCAAAATTTTTATTATGACTAGCTGCGTCGCCCGGCTGTGCTCGGTCCACCTTGAAAATGAAAGTTATGTCAAGTGACGCGTGTTCAACACTCAGGCTTCAAAAAAAAAAAAAAAAAAATCAGTAAAATTTTGCGCCAGTTGGCCGAAAAATAACCAAAAAGTAAACATTTTAAAACCCCCCATTACAGGAAAAGCCTTTAAAACAAAACCCAGAATTTTACTTGCTCATACTCGAGAAAAAAAAAATGGCAACAGATCTTTCGTCTCAATGATTTTCTTCACTGCTATAAATTTTAATAAAAGCATTGTTGCGGAAAGTTGAGATGAAGCACTGAATAATAATTTGAATGGGGGAAAGTCTTCGAAAAATAGGGATTTTATGTCGAAATCTAAGTGTCCTAATGAATAGTTTTTAATTGATACCTCCGCTAATTATTATCGTAGGATTATGTTAAATAGCCAAACATGAAGACGGGAAAATTACGAATCTATCGATACCTGGTTTGATGGTCAGTTCACTGGCATTCGCGAGAAGTAACTTGGACATAGATGCATACACAGATACATACGCTTAGTTTCAAACTATATAAGATGGGGGAAAATCTTAGTTAAAACTTTCATCCATATTAAAAGTTTACGAATCCATCGATACCTGGTTCGATGGTCAGTTCGTCGTTCGGGGGAAGAAACTTGGACATAGATACATAGGTACATACGCTCAGTTTTTAATCATATAAGATTACTATTAATATTGCTGTTGTAAGGCAACAAAATTTGTAACAATAGGTTTCATATTTGAACATTTAATGGGGAGATGACGTGAAATTCGCTGTTTTCCAATTTAACAGAAATAATAATTTTATTTTTGAATTGAATTTTTTAGCGTTAAGTTGTACCTTAAGATTAAGCGCATCATTTAGTAAAATCCCGAAGTGTCTAAGTGATCTAGTTGCTGAGATATTAGCAAAAGCAGGCCTCAGATTTTTTCCGTGACAATCAGGCCCAGAAGTAAAGAAATTTACATCGAGGGGCCCTGTCTATGGTAAAAAGTAGATGAAATTGAAGCCGGAATTATGGGACATAGCTGTGCAATGATGGGCGTGGTAATGATAAAATGATCGCTTCGCGAGAATAGTTTTTACCAATATCGCAAAGACACCGAATAACGTAGCTGCCGGTATGGTTTCCATTTTAATTCGTGTTTTAATGTAATTTCAAAAACGTTTTTCAAATAGAGTTTTTAAAAATATTTTTAAGATTGTTTTTTCCCCTTCCTACGTATTTTAAGTTTCATACCCTCCCCCCCCCCCTTCTCACGTGGGGGATTTCTACGCTAATGAATAAAAATAATAAAATAAAATAAAGACAATGTTAAAAAGTTGTTTAGAGATAAAAATAGAAAGGAGCATGCTCCCAGAAAGGGTGCAGTACAATAACTAGTGTCGACTGTCGATACGAGGTAAATGATCCCTAGAAGGGATTCACTTATTGTGAATGTGTATAATATATGTGAATAAAATGATTCATTACGACCTAAGAAAAATTACCAAACTCTTAACTGTTATTCGATGATAATTGAGGATAGATAAATGAACGTGGGAATGCGTCACATCCAATTTTGAGTTACAAGGGCGTATAAGGGAGGGGCCGAAAGGGCCCCGGCCCCTCCCAAAATTTGGAAAAATAATTAAATGAATATAGTTTTATTATTCAGTTTTAATTTCCTCACTAATAATTTCCGTACTTTTAGCTTCAAATAAATAGATAAATGAAAATAAATAAATAAAATTAAAGTAAATGAATAAATAAAGTAAATGAATAAATTAAGTAAATGAATAAATAATGATTGTGACAAGGTTCGCCGATATATATCACGATATATATCCGATATTTATTTTTTCAACTACGGTATTTTCAATGTAAAAAATTAAATAATTATCATACTAATAGTGTTCATTTATTATTAAAAATAACCAAAAAGTTATGTACTATATATTTAAGATGTATTAATACATTATTAATGCAGCAAAGTATTCTTTTTTTGTTTTATATTCATAAAATTATCAGTAATGTTACAATTTTAATTCATATTGGAAGTGCCTAGTTAAATATTACATGTTGGTCAGAAAAAAAAAAAAAAAGAAATATCTTATGACTGTGCTGTGACATGCAATTTTTATTTCTGAATCATACTGGTGTAAGAAATTAAGAGAATTTTTAGATTTTGTCTATTATATCCAGAACTACTGGACCGATTTTAATGAAATTTGGTATGTACCAGTGTTGGGCATTAATAAAATATATTTTCAATTGCCTTGTTAATTGATTTAAAAAAGTAATTGCAATTAAATTAATTGCAATTAAATCAATTGCAATCAAACTATTAATTGTACTTTGCAATTAATTTAATTAGATTAATGTACGTTAATCGCTTTTCACAATTAAAATAATTGCAATTAATTTTTTTAATTGTTTTATGAAACAATTAAAACTAACAATTAACTTAATGTATTAATAGGTACAGCGCAGCGTACAGAGTTCAAAGTATTATTCGAATTCGTATTTTCGTTCAGTGTTGATTGCTCGCTCGCCGCGTGAACTATTCTTGTCTTGGCAAGTTTTTTCCACACGTACATGTTTGTGTTTTAATTAAGTGTTTTAAAATTGTGCAAATCATTGTTTTATAGTTTAACCTGTAACAGGGGAAATCAGAAAAAAGGACATAACAGGGGTCGTAAGATCTCAGAGACCGCTCTGTTTAATTTTTTTTTTTTAATCGTGTAATTCAATTGCATTTCTGTAATTTCCCTCAGATGTTCTTTGAACTTTTACTAGTAAGGAAATTTTTTTTAAAAATTTTAATTGAAATATATCTTTTTTGAGGATAATTTGCTGGAGCCATAAGATTTTTTGAGAAAAGTTATATGCTGCATTGAATAATTTATTGCTCGTAATAAAGTTACTGATACATGAAATACACCGCCAGCTCAGTCATTTCCAGCCGAGGACTGCAGTTTCGTGCTTATTTGCACGCATCAGCCCGGCATAGGAAAGTGACCGAGTTGGAGATAGAAAGCATCTTAAGGAAGCCAAGAGTGCCAAACAAACTGGTAGCTAATATAGCGCAGACCAGACGAGTGACCGACACAATGGTTCGGTTCAACTAGAGTATTTCATGTATTTCTGCTTTAGCTCTGGCTATTCGGCGGTAATTTCCTGAAAGTTACTGATATTTTATTTGTTGCTAACATGTGTATTTAAATAGTTAGATAGTAATATGGTACCCGTTTAGCGTCCACGTCCCAGGTAGACCTGTTGTCTGTAGAATATATTGTACAAAACCAGTAATTTTTTTATAAGTTAGTTTTAATTAAAATTCACAGAACAATCGACAATTGTTAATTGTAGTAAACTACAATTAACAATTAATTAATTGTTAACTGTGGTAAACTACAACTAACAATTAATTGTTAACTGTGGTAAACTACAATTAACAATTAAGTAATTGTTAATTGTAATTTTCCACAATTACAATTGATCAATTTTTAGTTGTTGTGGTTACGTTTACCAATTAATCAATTGTTAATCTTTAATTGTCAGTTCAATTAAAATTTGCCTAACTCTGGTATGTACATACACTGAAACAATACAAAACAAATAACCACCCAAAATTTAAAATACACAAGCATGATCATAAATAACCCTCGTTAGAGTAGGATGGTAAATTGAACAAAATTGAACAAAAGTTGCAAAATTGAACAAAAAAAACGGGTTAGTAGGGGGGTATGGTTCCTCTAACAGACACATAGGCCTTGCAGCGTGACTCCATACCTGAAATGAAATCGTTTATGGGATCCTGGGACAATTGTTTCGTTTCGTTCAACAACGCTCTTCTCAGGTTATGAAGGGTCCCCGGAGGGGTGTTGCGATTGCGCTCCCTAGAGCGTCCCAGACATGCTCTATTGGATTTGAGTCTGGAGATCTGCTTGGCTAGTGATTGTCCTCCCTTCCAGAAATTCATCGACCAAAAGAGCTCTATATGAACTTGCGTTAACATCCATTAAAATTAGCTCACGGCTAGCAGTGCCCCTCAAGAGGTGAGCAGAAAGTTCTAAGACCACATCCCTATACTTCGCAACTGTCACAGAGCCTCTCTCAAAGACATGGAGTGGTGTGCGGCCATCCAACATGATGTCTGCCCAGACCGCCAAACCTATTTCTATCCAAATGAACGTAGGACAATAATACTCGGTTAAGATGAACCGGGACCCGCTACCTACCCTCCAATATCCGCAAAATCGACCATTATGGCGGTGGTGGTTTGGCGGTCTGGGCAGACATCATGTTGGATGGCCGCACACCCCTCCATGTCTTTGAGAGAGGCTCTATGACAGTTGCGAGGTATAGGGATGTGGTCTAGGAACCCTCTGCTTACCTCTTGAGGGGCACTGCTAGCCCTGAGCTAATTTTAATGGATGTTAACACAAGTCGATATAGAGCTCTTGCGGTCGACGAATTTCTGGAAGGGAGGATATTCCCTAGTTGGATTGGCCAAGCAGATCTCTATACTCCAACCCTATACAGCATGTCTGGGACGCTCTCGGTTGGGCAATCGCAACTCGCAACACCCCTCGGGGACCCTCCATAGCCTGAGAACAGCGTAAATGAACGAGTGGAAACAACTGCCCTATGATCCCATAAACTGCTTCATTTCAAGTATGGAGTCACACTGCGAGGCCTATATGTCTGTTAGAGGGGACTATACCATCTACTAACCCATTTTTTTGTTCAATTTTGCAACCGCTGTTTCATGCCTTTCGATTTTAATGAGTGTTTTTTTGTGATCATGCGTGTGTATTTTAAATTTTTGGTGGTTATCTGTTTTGTATGGTTTCAATGTATGTACATACCAAATTTCTTTAAAATCGGTCCAGTAGTTCTGGAGATAATAGACCGAATCTAAAAATTCTTAATTTCTTACACCAGTGTATAACTGTGTAAAAGTAGCTAATAGAAGAAAAATGAGTAAAACAGCTAATATTCTGGAAAATATCATGATATTTTCGAACCCTGGATTGTGATAATAACAATAGTACACAGTACGTTAGATGGCACCAGGCAGTGGTGCAACCTGAGGGGGTTGGGGAATCCGTGCCCCTTACGAAGAAAGGAAAAACGTGTCTTGAGAAAACTAAGTTATTTAAATAAAAAAATTCAAATAATATTGGATTTTTTTTAAAATTTTCCTAAAAAGAAATCTTTAAATAAAAAAAAAACAGATGCAGATTTTTGATCAGCAAATATCGTTTCCCTTTCTTTTTTTCATTCTCTCCACCCCCCACCCCCGCCCTACCCTTTTTTCCCTCTAATAAGTGAAAATAAGTCTTCAAAATGCTCTGCTCTTAACTCTCCTCCACCGCAAAATATTTGAATTTTGATCGAATTGTTCGGTTGGAGAAATGATGGGAAATGGATGTCCTAAAATCGCATTTTTAACCGACTTCAAAAAGGAGGCGGTTATCAGTTCATACCGTATGTATGTTTTTTTTTTTTTTTTGTTTGTCCACTCATAGCGTCTCACCTAGTGATCCGATTTTGATGATTCTTTTTTTAATGGATAGGGGATGGCTCAACTTAGGTCCCATTACTTTGTTTGACCATATTTGTTCTTTAGAAAAAAAAGTTATGGGCAAAAAACAACAAATTTCATGCAATTTCCCTATTAAATGATTAAAATGATATTGTAGCGAAGTTCGCACTATTCATCCGTGGAAAACGGTGGCTCAGTGGTAGAATTCTCGCCTCCAACAGGAGCGACCCGGGTTCAAAGTCCGACTAGGACAAAGTGAATTTTACTAAATTTTCGCTTCTACTGTTTCCCGTATTTTCTCGAATGTTCTATTAATTTCTGTATCTTTCCAAGTCGGGAAAGTTCCAGCACTTTCTCAAGTTGTATATAAGGAGATGTAACGTTCATTCGTGGTTCTGAATAAAGATCTCGAGTTGAGACTAACGAGTATTCGCTTCATTTGGTTTTCACATTGTCTTCGCTATCTTCATCTACGCGACAATATGAAACTCATTGTTATAAAAGTTTGGTGCCATATAACAGTAATATTAATAGTAATTGTAATGATAATTTTGAATGAAGGCTTCTCTGAAGCAAGCATTAAATTTCTTCAAGGGATACTTCGATAATAAGGAATCTGGCGCTGTCGCCTCATTTTTGGCGTAAATAATTTTATTTTAGTAACCCTGCTGATTTATAGTAACCCTATGTGAATTATCAAAATCTTCCTTTCTTCAGTGCTATTGCTCCATAGTAGGGGTAAACCTAACCTGGAAGCGAGGTGATGCAGTGATTAGGATCTGCTTAGCCTTCACAATGCTACCATTAGGTTTGACTCAACTACTCTGTAGTATTTTTATCGTTATCATCTATGCCGATAACAGATGATCGGGGCTAAGTAAGAAAATACAGGATTGCATCATGAGCAACTTAGATGCTGTGGAACGTAAATTAGTTAGGAAAACAGCAATACTTAAATGGTTATAATTAAATTAACTACGCATGATTTCCAGAGATAAACAAAGATAAGTTTTTAGTGCTAACCGCTTAAAGTTTAACGCGTGTCAAGAGTTTTTTTTTTTTTTTTTTTTTTTTTTTTTTTTTTAGTATGGAGCATTTTTAAGAAAAAAATGTGAAGTTTCGTGATGGTAACTTCTTACTATTTCTGAAATACCTACATTTACACTAAAAAGAATGAAATAAAAAAATTTTGAAAAAAAAAATAGAACCGACTTCAAAATTGCTCTAAAAAGTGAAAAATAATTTTATTCTTTAGACACCATCGATAATGCTTTTAAACATAATTTTTGAAGTTGGCGCAAAAACGATGGATAAAATCATTCACAGCCATAACTCAAATACAACTATAAATTTAACCAGGCCCAGTTTCTTCACTATCACATACATTATGCATTGATGACAGCAAATTTGAATAACGATATAAATGTTTCGTTCGTAACTTTGGATGCTTTTCTGAAAAAAAAAATGAACGAAGCATGGTTACCCTGGATTTTACGTTTTGTTTTTGCGCCAACTTCAAAAATTATGTTTAAAAGCATTATCGATGGTGTTTAAAGAATAAAATTTTTTTTCACTTTTTAGAGCAATTTTGAAGTCGGTTCTATTTTTTTTTTCAAAATTTTTTTTTAGGCGTTTTTCAAACATCGATTTCAAAACATTTTCGGAGAAGGTCCCCGAACCATCACCCTTTCCCTAACGTTTCTACTGAAGATAGTCTGAAATTGCGCCTATAAGATAACAATTTTGAAAATTTTTGGAGGCCCTAACCGCTCTTAATCGCTTAACGTTTCCAAAAATGACTTGGAATTGCGTTTTTTATTTGAAAAAACCTTTCAGGGGAAGATCCCCGAACTTTTCTTTTCCAGAGATAGCCTAAAATTGACTTTAGTTTGAAAAAGCATTAAAAAAAAAAAAAAAATCAGGAGTTTACTTTCTCTTCTTCCCTCTATCATCCTCAAACATATCCTGAGTTGTGCTTCAGTGTCGAAATATTTCAGTAGAGATCCCTCGTGTATTCCTAATTTCCTTAACATCACGAAATTCAGCCAAAAATTAACATCAATTTCGAGAAAAGTTCTGGATTGAACCTAAAACTGACCTATTTCCTATCTATACCAAAAATTACAGTATTTAAGCATTTTTAATGTTTTTGGTATGTTTGTCACAAAAATTCTGAGGCCTGATTTTGCTTTTGTCTCAGCAACTAGACTACTTAGAGGCTTCGGGTTTTCACTATGATTTGTTTAATCTTAAGATAAAACTTAACGCTAAAAATTTAAATTCTGAAATAAAATTATCATTTCAGTTAGAATGGAAAACAATTAATTTCATGTAATTTCCTCATTAAATGACTAAAATGAAACCCATCGTTACAAAAATTCGTTGCCTTACGACAGTAATAATAATGAAAATTTTGAATGAAGGCTTTTCTGGAGCAAGCATGAAATTTATTCACCATCATTGCTCTTGTAGGATTTTTATCTTCATCTATGCCAATAATCGATAACGGGGCTATGTAAAAAGATATATTTGGCTCTTTGTATGTCGTGAAAAATAAATAAGTTTGGGAAGCCTTTAATATTAAAATGGTTCTAAATAAATTAGCCCAAAAAAAAATCCTAGTAAGGAACAAGGATTAAATTTTAGCAGCAATTTTCTTAAAGTTTTAGACACGCATATAGGTTTTTTTTCCCCTTTTAGTATGGAGCATTTATATGAAAAAATAAGGTGAAGTTTCGTGATGGACATATACATTAAAATAAATAAAATAACAGATTTTTTTTTTCTAATATCAAGCACTTTTTATAATGCACTCAAAAGGACAAAATAATTTTTTTCGTCAGAAAGAACAATTTAAGCATTCCTGTAATTTTACAGTTATTCCAAGAAAATATCACCACAAACGAAGAAAAGTGCGGCTCGAGTCATTTTAAACCAAACTTTCCCATTAAGAATTATATGCATGTTAAGTTGTTCTTTCTGGCCTAGAAAAGTTTATTTTTGAGTGCATTATGAAAAGTGCTTAGCATTTTAAAAAAAAGTCAGTTATTTAATTTTATTTTGAAAACTTCGTCCCGGTAGTTCCCTCCTCCATACTCACATCTTCTCCTTTTCTTTTACAACGAAAGATCGTCTAAAAAAGTGTTCCTACAAAACTTTACTTTTAGTATCCATATTGCTCTAAAACAGCAGTTCCCAACCTTTTCTTCCTTGCGAACTCCTTCCAAACTCCGAAGGAAGTTGGCGAACCCCTTGGGTACTAGGTAATAAATAACTAGTAAAAAAAAAAAAAAAACGCGCTTGCACACACGCATAGACAATAAAATTTGGAAGATTTTTTTTTTTTTTTTAGTTTGATGTTGCTCCGTAGTTTATGACAAGAAAGAAAACACAATTGCAAAATATAGAATTATAAATATTGCTACGAACTAAAATGGTCGCAAAAGAATGAACACAAAACAAATTCACCAAAAAATAAACACAGTGATTATTCTGTGTTGAGATTCAATCAACTTTGAAAAAGTTTTGAAAATGGGAAATATGTAGGACAAAGAGGTTTAAAAAGTTTGACTGAAATTTTTCCAACACTTCGGTTCATTTATCTCTCATCACTAAATCAGTCAATTAAAGAATGATCTTTAAAATACCTTTCAGAAAACTCTCAGATTAACTAAATGCATTTTTTTCCCTACAGTAAGATTAAAAATATCTCTAGGTTTAAGTCTTTTTGAAAAGAACTACGAGCCTAGATGTTTGATAAAGATATACTGCGTACATTAATCTTTGATTACTGAAGACTTTTCTTGTAATTATGCTATAAGTGCGGAGTAAAATGCGTATATTGAAAAATAATAGAAGCGTCTATTTTCAGTATACATATTTACTCCATTTTTTTTACACAATATGCAATTTTTAACAAGACTAATATTTTTAAGCTACAAGAGAAATTTTCTATACAAATTTCATAAATTCCTTATTTACATATAGCGCAAATTAAGTTGCATGGTTAAATTCCGTTGATTTTTTTTTTTTTTTTTTAACTGTGTAAACATCACACTACCAAACTTTCACCGACGAAACTTTTCTATAGGAATTAATTTTTCATACTTCCTATGATATTTTTGGATTGCTAGTCATTCTTTCCCTTTTTCGACAGTAAAGCTCGAAGTAAATTGCAGTCAATGTAGGGTGAAAATCATAGCAACAAACAGCGTGATGCATTTTTGCATTGATGCTTCTATGCATTTTTGACTCAACACAAAAGAAGAGCGATAAACTCTTTGTCGGACTTAAATGGTAAAGAAACTAAACATCAAAATATTTTATACGCTCGTATATGCTCCATGTAACGTTTGCATCAAGTTTAATCAATCTTTCCGATCAAAAGCTTCTGAGGAAACGAACGCTTTCCAATTCTTTCATCTGAGGACATTGTATTCATAAGTAGAGATTTTCAGCATGGCTTCAGGCAGGACTATCATTGTCAATGGAAGTGCTAAAACTGGCACTTTTCAATGACAGAGTAAACTACAGGGCTCCCAAATGGTCCGCTTTTCCCGCCAAAGTCCGTTTTTTAGGTTTAAGTCCGCTTTGGACCGCTTTTTAACTTTTTAGTCCGATTAGTCCGCTTTTATATTGTTTTTACTTAAGAATCAGATTTTAAAAAATTTCCATTTCGTTAAAAGATACTTTTCACCCAAACACGCGGCCGCGGCGCCTTAACCTGACTTTCCCGTGTTTTTTCGCTTCAGATTAACGTCATTACTCCTCCTTCACAGTTGCAGCATGGAAATTCATAAAAAAGAGAGGTTTGGGGAAGGAGTTATGACGTCGAATCGGAGTAGGGTGCTACCGATATTTCTCGGAATTTCAGCCTCACGTTTGCAATAACGAATGAACTTTCCAATCTGGGATCTCGATAACTCGAATATTCCTTTATCTCAAAGTTTTTATTGAATCCTAAGCTTTGAGACTGTTGTGGAAACTTCCCATAACTCAGGACGTTTTAGCCGGTACCTTGGGACTTAGAGTTGTCGCGAGTTGACTGTAATAGTAACGCTGCTATGAACCACCTCTTTTCTTGCAAATGAATTCGAAAGTAATCTCGTGGCGCATGCGCCATTTTTTTTACAGGCGCATATGTTCGTAAATTTTACGCCCTTGAAAAACCTTGAAAAGTTTTTTTTTTTTTTGGGGGGGGGGGGGAGAGAGTTTATTTTCTATGTGCTTGAAAACTTTGAAAAAGTATGAAAAGTTTCTTTATTGATTGAATTCTTTCAAAAATCATTACACGCAATTTAAAGCATACTTTAGACTGCTTGTAATTCTTTTAAAAATATTTCATCAGTGCAATTTTCTGAACATATGTTCGATATGCAGTATCGCAAAAAATTGCTTTTGTGTTTGAAGTTTCAATCCTTTTGCATCTTGTAAATATTTTCACGTTTTTTACAATCAGAAGTTATTTTGACATGTGCTACCTTAGATTAGCTTATTTTTCGTTTAATTTCAATAATTAAGGATTGAATTAGTTTGGAAACCATGATAACTTTGAACTTACTCGGACTTCGCAGAAAACTTCCCCTCGCGTTTGAAACTTCAATCCTTTTGCATCTTGTAAATATTTTGATGTTTTTGAAAGTAGGAAGTTATTTTGACACATACTACTTTAGATTAGCTTAATTTTCGTTTAATTTCAATAATTAACGAAGGAATTAGTTCGGAAGCCATGACAACATTAAACTTACTCGGACTTCACGGAAAGCTGCTTCTCACGTTTGAAATTTCAATCCTTTTGCATCTTGTAAATATTTTGATGTTTTTGACAGTAGGAAGTTATTTTGACACATACTACTTTAGATTAGCTTATTTTTTGTTTAATTTCTATAATTAACAAAGGATTTAGTTTGGAAACCATGACAACATTGAACTTACTCGGACTTCGCGGAAAACTGGTTCTCGCAATCGAAATTTCAATCCTTTTGCATCTTGCAAATATTTTGATGTTTATGACAGTAGGAAGTTATTTTGACACATACTACTTTAGATTAGCTTATTTTTCGTTTAATTTCAATAATTAACGAAGTAATTATTTTGGAAACCATGGCAACATTGAGCTTACTCGGACTTCGCGGAAAATGACTTTTAGTGTTTCAAATTTCAATCTTTTTGCATCATGAAAATATTAAAATATTTTGCCCAATCGAATGTTTTTATTCCCAAATGCTACCTTAGATTAGCATGTTTTATGTTTAATTCAGTAGAAAATAAATAAATTTATTTTATGGGAAACATGCCAAAATTGAACTTGGTTCGTGAAAATTTGCTTATCTGAGCTTTCAATCGTTTTGCGTCTAATAAATATTTTTATATTTTTGGCAGTTTGAAGTTGTTTTGACATGCTACATTAGATTAACTCGTTTCAATTTGTATTTAAATAACTAAAAAATTAATATTGTTTTGTTTTTAATTCACATTTCTAGTTTTGCAAATTTAGTTTTAATTATTTTTAGCTTATTTTCGGTTATTACTGGTTTTTTTTATTGGGGGTGGGGGGATATTAAATGCAAACAAATTGAGTGCATAACATTTTAACTTAGTGTTTGTATTTGAAACAAAGTTGAATTATAAAATTTTATAAAGTTGAATTTATGTGCAACATTTCATTGTCATGCTAAGAGGGAATTAGTCCCCCCCCCCCCCATAAAAGTTCAAAGCACTCATGGCATTGCAATCATGGAGTTTTTTTTTTTTTTTTTAATTTGAGCTTTATGATTCTTGAAAATATACTTTGAATACGAAAATTGCAAAAATAAACCTCATGTGATCTGCTTCTCTTTGTGATTAAGCATTTCAAACATTTTTAGGAAAACTTTCAATACAGTAGATCTTTTATCAAAGTGTCTCTTGTAGAAAAAGCAGTTTGTTTTCCTATACTTTTTATATTACTTCCTGTTATTTATATATTAGCATTAAATTAAATCTGCATGCAATATTTATAGTGCGAATTCAGGATAGTACCTTGAAAAATATTTTTTTACTCTTGAAAACTGCTTAAATTTTTTTCTCCTTAAAGGGTATGAAACCTGTGATAAGAGATTAAATATAAAACTCAAATACAAAATAATTTTACTATAAACTGAGTTGTAGCTACACAACAATATTTTTTAGGTTTCAGTGTGAGTCATGGGGAAGTGCAAATTTCTCAGCAAATGGTTACATGAAGATGGGAATAAAATTAGAGACTAGGGAAAACAACAAAAGAATAACTTTTTTTGTTTGGTGTATGGTAGATTAATATTGGTTGAGAAGGGATATAACGCTATTAAGAAGCATTACAAGACAGAAAAACATAAAAATAATTTTGAACTAAATAAAGATGGAGCGCAGCTTTATCTATCCTTCAGTGAGACTATCAGCATCCCTGATTCAAGTCAAAATGTATCATTATGCCTATTTAGTTCTAAAGAGGCTGCCTTAAGTGCTGAACTAAGTGCCCCCTCCCCATCCAAATATTTGTGTAAATAATATTATTCAATGGATAAAAAAGATCAATTTCACATGTGATAAAGGATTTATATCATTATTATAATTAATTAACGAATTATCTTCACGAATTTAGCAGCTGGCAACTAATTTGCCTTTTGATGCATCCCTGGGTTTAAATATGAGTGGTCCTCCCAAGGTCCTCTTTTTGATCCTAACTGGTCCTCTTTAGTCCCCTTTTTGATTGAAAATGGCCCTCTTTTACCCTTTTCTGAAGCTAAAATGTGTTGGGAGCCCTGAAACTATGTATTTAAATGTAAAATGCGTCAGCAATTATGCAAATATTTTCATGTTAAGAGTAACGAATATGCGAGAGACAAATGAATAAAAAAGGAGGAAAATTTACCTGAAACCACTTGAACATGAAACTTCAGCAGAAACAGGCATGTTATAACTTTGACATTACAATATTTTTTCGCAAACCCTCTGAAAACCTCTCGCGAAACCGCTGCTCCAATGTAATAAGTTGCACAATGAGTATTTCTCAGTATTAAACCTGTCTTAGTTATGATTAATTCTCCTCTCTTCTGAGTTTAGAAATCTTCTTCTTTATCTTTATCTTTACTAATAATAAAGCTCAATGTCTGGATGTCTAGATGTCCGGATGTCTGTGACGCGCATAGCGCCTAGACCGTTCAGCCGATTTTCATGAAATTTGGCACAAAGTTAGTTTGTAGCATGGGGGTGTGCACCTCGAAGCGATTTTTCGAAAATTCGATTTTGTTCTTTTTCTATTCCAATTTTAAGCCCATTTTTCACAGAAATTTAATAAAATGGGAAATAATTTGTTCTGAAAATTTTCTTTCTTTATCTTTCTTTTCTTTACTTCTTTATCTTTCCTCTTTTCTTTTCTTTTTAAATAACAAACCTGAAAGTCTCTCTGTATGGATGTTTGGATCTCTGTGACGCGCATAGCGCCTAGACCGTTTGGCCAATTTTCATGAAATTTGGCACAGGGTTACTTTGTAGCATGCGGGTGTGCACCTCGAAGCGATTTTTCGAAAATGCGATGTGGTTCTTTTTCTATTTCAATTTTAAGAACAAAAATATCATAAGATGGAAGAGTAAATTACGAAATTATCATAACGTGGAACCGTAACATGGGCACAAGCCAATTGGCGAGAAAATTCACCATACATTATTTGTAAATACAGGCGAACCAAAAGACCTTTTAATTTTTCTATTACGGGCGAAGCCGTGCGGGTACCACTAGTAAATTAATAAAACTTGATCAAGAATCTTGAAGGAAGATGGGTAGGGCGACAGTCTTCTGCTACATCTCCGAAAAACTGTTGCTTCCCTCTCCAAAATAAAGACATACAGGATGTTCCGTTTCAACCTGCAAGACCTCTATTTTTGCAACCGTTAGTCCTAGATGCATACTTCCAATTGCAAAAATGTTCAAAATCATATGCAGAGTTAAGATAATGAAAATTTGAAGTAAAAATAAAAATGAGTCAAAAAATACAAAATTTAACTTTTTATACGGGCCCCAGGTCCTCTAACTTATATTTAAAGAAATAATTTCCAATGAAAAACAATTCCAACACAAAAAGTTTGAAATTAGTACGACCAATATTCACCGAGATATAAAAAGCCGCGTTTTGTGACTTACAACCACTTAACTCTCTCTGTCAATAACATCTTTCGGAGGAAAATATAGCGGTTAACAAGTGCTTAAAATTATATGTGTGCATAGAGTGGTTTTTCAAAATTTTCGAGCTGTTCAGTGTGTTTTTGGGTATCACGGCATAACATTTGCATTTATTTTTTAATAGCAATGAAAACTATAAATACCTTTTAAAAAGGTAGTTAAAAAAAAAAAAGTTTTTTTTTTTTTTTACTTTGACAACCTGTCATTCTTCTGAAAGGGCGATAAGTTTCAATCTCATCTTCTGTATGGTCCCTTAAAACTTTAAACTGGAATATCTCCTTGAGTTTTGGTCGC
This sequence comes from Uloborus diversus, assembly GCF_026930045.1. NCBI lineage: Eukaryota > Metazoa > Arthropoda > Arachnida > Araneae > Uloboridae > Uloborus > Uloborus diversus. Next base: position 66,164,083 of record NC_072738.1, read on the forward strand.
ACAAATGTCAAGTTTTTTGGGTCAGTAATTGTTTTCAATGGAGATTATTTCTCTAAATACTAGTTAGGGGATCTGGGGCCCGTATAAAAAGTTACATTTTGTATTTTTTGACTCATTTTTATTTTTGCTTCAAACTTTCATACCTTAACTCCGCATCTAATTCTGAAGATTTTTGCAATTTGAAGTATGAATCTAGGACTAACAGTTGCGGAAATAGAGGTCTTACAGGTTAAAACGGAACACCCTGTATATACGCCACTGTTGAATTATACATATACTATTTATAAGCATTTGTATGTCGTTGTGTGGCCGACTACTGGTGCACTTACCCTATACAGTATGTTTTTGTCCCTTCTTATGATTTGTTATACAAAATAGGAATGTTTACCCAAATTCTATTGTTTTGTTATCTGTTACTAATATACAAAGGCTTCGCCAATTTTGATTGGATTTTGGAGGGGGTTCGCAAGGTGGAGAAAAAGGTTGCGAACTTAAGGTTGTGCCTTAAAGCCCACTTACTCAAATAAACTAACATTGTTATTTTATCATTTTTTATTCTTAATTTCAACTTTTAAATACAATTTCTATAAATTATGATTTTATGTTTTTTGTACCGAAGATATTTGTTTTCAGTTTGTAACGACTTATGATTTGAGTTAAACTTTTCTGAATTTAATACATTTAAATTGCAAAAACTGTTGAGTCAAATAATATAGGATTTTATCTTTTATTAGGTATTATGTGTAGTCTGTGACAATGCCTGTCGTTATTCGTCTCCAAAATCTCCCGAAGATGGCAAAGGCGGGAGACATAAGAAAATTCTTTGATCGTCTTCACATACCAGAAGGTGGTGTCCACATTCTGGGCGGAAAACTCGGAGATGCCTTCATTGTTTTTCTGTCAGATATTGATGCAGGAATCGCCATGAAGTTGAGTGGTCAGGAAATCCATGGTACAAGTGTGAAACTCAGCATCAGTAGCTATGATGAAATGAAATGTGAAATCGAAAGTGTGACTCGTAGGGAGTTTGTCGGGATCCTTTCACCGAACAATTCTACTTCAAAACTCAGTCTTTCACCTAAACGACATAAATATACCTCAGTGAAAGCTCTTTCCTCGCGGAAGAAATCAAGAACGTTCAATTCTTGGTCCCGCTCACCAAGAAGATCGTCATCTTCCGGCTCAAGATCCCATTCGCCAAGAAGGTCTGGATGGCGTAACTCTCATCACGATCGTTCAAGGTCTCGCTCAAGATCTTATTCCCCTCGTTCTAGGTATCGTTCTCATCATTCAAGATATTCCCGTCATTCAAAATCTCGCTCTCATCGATCAAGATCTCGCTCTCGTCGATCAAGATCTCGCTCTCATCGATCAAGATCTCGGTCTCATCAATCAAGATTTCGCTCTCGTAGATCAAGATCTCACTCCCATCGTTCGAGATCGCGCTCTTCTTTTTCAAGGTATCCTTCTCATCATTCAAGATACCATTCCCGTCATTCAAAATCTCGTTCGCCTCGATTAAGATCTCGATCGAAATCTCGTTCTCCGCGATCAAGATCTCACTCTCCTAAATCAAGATCTCGCTCTCCTAGATCAAGATCTCGCTCTCCTAGATCAAGATCTCACTCCCATCGTTCAAGATCTTACTCTCCTCGTTTAAGATCCGGCTGTCATCATTCAATCTCTCGCTCACCCTCGTCGCAAAGGACAAAGTCCAACCACTCTAACCCAGAACTTGTCTTTTCTCCTTCAGCATCATTATCCACTCTCAAAAAATCAATGTCTCCTAATTTGGAACTTCATCAGAATTCCCGTGAAGGAAGTTCTTCATCCTGTCATGAGCAAGTACCACTGGAAAGCAGTGATTATTGCTCCGAACTCGATAAAAGCAGGACATATAATTCTGCATACTCTACGGGAATATGTAACATATTGGTTAATGCTTCAGAAAAAGAGGATCGCTTTTTTCTTCCGCCAGATGTTACAAAACAATCTTCTATTCCAGATTCCTTTTCGGATGTCTGTGATTTACAATTACAAGGTGATTCTGAGGAAAAAAATAAAAATTTAGCTTCAAAAAATCTTTCTATGGGAAACAGTTCTAGCTTTCAGTCTCTGGCTAAGACGGACGCGTTGAATGTAATACCCGTTCCACAATCATTGCTCGAGAAACATATCAGAGATGCTTCAAGTAACTGCTTTGATTCAAGACAAAAAGCAGAATCTAATGTACTTCATTTAAGTAATCAACTTGACGACAAGCAAAATATTGTTTGTACTGAGAATGTTATAAATAGTTTGGATCCAATGCCTTTTTCCAAATTTCCAAACAACTTTCATGAAATCAGTTCACCTGTTGTTTGTACTGAGAATGTTATAAATAGTTTGGATCCAATGCCTTTTTCTAAATTTCCAAACAACTTTCATGAAATCAGTTCACCTGTTTTAAAAGATAACGCTCATAATTCTACTTATTTTCAACCACACGCAACTCCATCACCTCCTGAAGAAATCCAAAGTTTTCCCACAAATGTATGCAATTCCTTCTTGGAACAAAGTTCTAAATTTATTGTTCCCCAAAATAATAGGAAATTTTCAAAGCCTGGTTTTCGGCCTAAGCAGTTACATCACAACCAAAATTCCAGTAGACATTTTGTCTTGTTGTCCGGCTTGTCACCAACTTTTACTCTCAAAGACATTATTGATATGTTCAAAGGAATTTATGCGCCACAGGATTGCATTAAGTGGATGGTTGACAGCAAGGGAGTGAAAACTGACATTGCAATTCTCCGCTTACAAAAAAGTGATTTTAATAGAATTAAAAGAAAGAAAAAAGTTACTTACAAAGGTATGAACATAAGTGTCAAAGTTTGCCCTTCAGCAGTTCATCGAGCATATTTCATGGATGAACCCCAGATTCTTCCAGAGTCGGTGGTTCATAAAGATTTGTGTTATAAATTAAAGGGTTTACCATTTATGGTAACTCGAGAAGATATCACACAGTTCTTTAATGGGCTACAAGTCAAAGATATTTACATTGTTTACACATATAAGGGGTACACGAGAGGAATTGCTTTTGTTTCTTTCCCAGATGTTGGGAATTTTCTTGCTGCAGGACAAAAGAATGGGAGTGTTATGGACAACAAGCAGATAAAAATGTCTGCATGTACTTTACCAGAGGTGATGGAATCCAAAAGGAAGAATGGGGACTTGAAGCCTGATATGAAATTAGATTCTTCTAAGCGTTCCCTATGTGCTCTGCTTACTGGACTACCCACAAGTATAACAATTTCAAAAGTTTTTGCTTTCTTTTCTAACTTTGGTTTAAGGCCTGACTGTATTCACGTTTTGCTCAACGATCAATACAAGCCGAACGGAAGAGCGTTTGTGGAGTTTACTAATGTCTCAGATTTTGATGCTGCCCTCAAGTGCCATGGAACTCTTCTGGAGAACAATCCCATTTGTGTGAAACAGATTCTGTTCAATGAAATGGTGAATATCCTAGACAAACAAAAAGCTAAACATGATTTTGGAGAACCTCAAATGGAAAAGGTTGACAGTTTGCCGGAAAAAGTTCCCTACTTGTGGGATCCTAGCCGCAGATAAAGTTGTGCAAGAGAAAATTAATTTTTTTCAGAAAATTAAACGACATACTTGCAGTGTGGTGGATGAGATGAACATTTCATCGAAAAGTAAAAGAAGAATTCATTGCCGTATCGCTCGTTAACGCATCTGTTCGAGATGAGAACCAAACTACTAAAATTAGAAAGGCTTCAAAATGACAAATAGAGAAAATAAATAAACTTTGCGTCATTCAACGACATATGGATGCCTCAGTTGCCAAATGGATTACTCCACTTTTTAAAAATATCCTCATTTCTGCTTTAATAGTGCTTAATCAATGCTTAGAATGACTTTATATTAAACTTTTGGTTCAGTACATTTCTGATCCTGCGATGGCAGAAAATGTAACACGAGGGCCCATTCACTCCTATTGGAGAACACTATCTTCTTCATCACTTTTTTCGACTTTTTGTTTCATGGAGTTAATCGATTTAGCAAGTGAAGCATCCATACATCTCGATATAATTTCCACTTGAAGATAACCTTTACATTATATTTTTATTTGCATTACCTTTAAAAAAATAAAAAACAAGTTACATTATATTTTTATCTGTATTACCTTTAGAAAAAAAGAAAAAAAAAAGAGTGTAAAATTGTTAAAGATATAGACAGTAAGGAAGGAAACATAAATTCTATCAGAACTGATGAAGTCCTTTCCGCGTAAGACAAAAGCAAGTGCTCGAGTTCCTAGAAATTTCTCGTTTGACACTGGTAACAAACCCAAAATATAATGAACAGAATGATGATACCGTTATTAAGGATGATGAGGACTATGGTACTCTTTAGGAAGACAGACCATCGCGTGTGCAATTTATACACAAATTGGAAACTATATACTTCTAAAATGTCAGGTATGAAAATTAACCTACCTGTAAGCGTTTGTCTGATCTGTAAGCTGAGTCGAGATGACAACGGGTGCGCATGGCGTTCATAATTGTCCTAATATTTGCACATATGATCCTAGTGAATCCTGAATGTACATACAAGGAACAATGATCAGTATTTTACCAAAGCACATTTAATAACTAACTAATAAGTATGAATTACAGAACAGTTATTCACACGTACATTGAAAGGAAAACACATGCATAGTTCATTCATGAAATCAAGCTCCCGACTGAAACTTCCCTCTTTTATCCGCGAGAGGGTGTTTCAAAAGTTGGCATAAAAAGAAGTCATCTTCCGTAAAAGAAACCATACGTTATTTTTGAATGTTTCTTAAATGCTTTGTTTTAAATCTCCTGTCATTCCTAGTTTAAATAATTATAGATACTGATAGCAGAATTAAATTATTTTAGTTCTTAAATGCTTTCAGGGAAATTTTGTTTACATGAAAACTTAAAGCATACAGAAATAGTGTCTGTTTCAATTATTGAACGTAGCTCTATTCTACATATGTGTAACTAAAGTTGTTTTATTGTCTTGTAATTTTAAATAGTAGAAGAATTGCATAACTATTAAAAAATATAATTTTTGGGATGTTAGATATTTATTGCAAACTTATGTAACTAGAACCACCATTGTACATTGAGGAATTCTTAGCAGTGCGAAGGTATTAAAGGGCAAACGTTTTCTGTTTCTAAAATTTGAACAAAATACATCAAAGTTTTTGTAAATAATATTTCAGTAGTACATTACTGTTGCGATCCTGTATGGTAACGGCACCAGTAACAGACAAGGGTCCAGCAACAGACAGTCGGTAAGTTTGGATTTAAATAATATGAATTTTACGCAGGTAAAACTGATGTTGCTGCGACCCATAAACACGGAGCAACCATCTAGTGTTATCAGAGTGAATTTTATTAGCCAGTTGGTATTTACAAGGCATTGGTGGAAGGTTATGAACAGTCACCACGAGGTCTGCCGATGTTCATTTGAATTTGATAAGGTTTTAGATTTAAAACTGAAGAACTTTTGCACATTTTGAAGAGAAAGAGGGAATTCCGTCCGTGACTCATCCTTTCTGTTACTGGGTATCATCAGAATTGTTCGTGTCTGTTACTGGGGGTTGGACCTTTTTTCGAAATTGAGCAAATAAAAATAGAATTAACTAATTCAAATTATCCAGAAGCAGCCAAACATTAGATGAGATGCATTGCAAGAGAGAAAAATAGTTTAAAAATTCAAAATACATTATAAATGGCTCAGAAAATTGAGTTAACATGAGAGCGATGTCTTAAACATGTCTGCTACTGGTGCCGTTACCCTAGTTACTAACAATGTAATTTTTTAGTTTTATTACGAATATTTACTCTTAGTCACCGATGAAACCCGCAGTTTGAATGGAAAGTTCTGTCAGTCGCCGATGACGGGGCCTCAACGAAAAATGATACTTAACGTGAACTCAGAACAAGAAAAGTTATGTAAAGACACTGTCAAATAGGGTAACTTTGGCCCAAAAAGCGAAAAAAGATTGTTTATACCGTATTAGATATGAGAGAGTTATTATCACTTATTCGCTAAAAGGGCCTACAGTCTGACCACCGATGAAATGGAATGGTAAGCATCCGGTTTACAGGCATAAATGGACACATCTATTAATTTTTGGGGATGCCATTTTCTGCAGATATATGTTAGCCTCTAAAATAAACAGAGTCACATTAAAATTGACGGAGCGCGTGCATCAAAGTTTTACTTTTACATTAACATGTATACTCGTCTTAACTCATAGAGGAAAGAAATTTACAGAGAGAGTGTGGTAAAGAGTGGTAGAGTCTGGTAAAAAGGAGATGAAAATGAAGCCGGATTTGTGACGGGCGAGGTTATGATAACACGGTCGCTTTGCGAGAATGGTTTTCATCAAGAAGAACGAAGGGACCGAATTAAAGCTGACGGATTGGTCTGCATTTTAATTCATGTTTTGATGCAATTTCAAAAAAGTGCTTTATAAACTTTCAACAATATCTAAGTTTAAATTAACTAGCAATTGACATTCAGTAATGGAATGTTTCGAATCAAAATGTATCTTAAGATATTTAGCAAGAAGCTATTAAGGATCTTGGGATACAGCGGTGCAACTTCCAGCTTCAATTTCTTAGTATAGCTGGCCTCTCTATGTAATTTCTTTACTCTATGGAAAACATAGAGTAAGGAAATACAGATGGGGGACAAAATAATATGAACACCTATGAAAAAGTATGCCGTATTTCACACCTATAGTACAGCCACGCCACCAGCAACAGAAGTCTGCCACCTGGTGAGCGTGAAGACGAACCTATCAGTGTCTCAACAGTAGTCACAAATGTTGCGTGCTTGGTTCTAAATTTCTGTAATAAGTTGAGATGTCAGACCTTACAGAGGTCCAAAAAGGAATGATTGTTGGGGCGCGTTTAAGTGGAGCATCGGTTACGGAAACAGCAAAGCTTTTGGTGTGTGCAAGAGGTACGGTGTTAGAGGTTATTGTGCAGAGACGACAAAATTTGATCCCCACAGATGTGGCAACAGGTAATATGGTCAGATGAGTCATCATTTACCCTATTTCAGACTACCGGGCGCGTTTATGTCTGGCGAACGCCCTCAGAAGCCTTTAATCCTGAATGCCTCTTGCCGACTGTGAAGCATGGGGGTGGCTCAATTATGGTATGGGATGCGATATCTTGGTGTGGTCTTGGGCCACTTGTTATTCTTCATGGGCGTGTCAAATCTAATCACTATCTGAGCATTCTTGAGGAGCATGTCCATCCGTTTGTCCAGACTGTGTTCCCTGGAGAGCGACCGCTCTTTCAAGACGACAATGCCTCCATACACACTGCCAGATATGTCCAAGAATGGTTCGAAGAGCATGACAGTGAAGTTGAACATCTCGCCTGGCCCCCTCAGTCTCCGGACTTAAATATTATTGAACATTTATGGGGATATTTAGGATCCAAACTTCATTCCTGATTTCCACCTCCATCCGGACTTTTGAAATTAGAGACCATTCTGCAGGAGGAATGGCTTAATATGTATTCCTTTAAATGTTGTCCATGACCTTTATGCATCTATCCCCCTCGCATTCAATCTGTTCTTCAATCAAAGGGTGGTCCAACCCCCTATTAATAAAGATTTTTCCTTATTTCCTAGGTGTTCATATTATTTTGTCTCCCATCTGTATATATAGAGAGGCCCCGTCTATGGTAAAATGAGATGAAATTGAAGCCGGGATTATAGGATACAGCGATGCAATTATGGGCGGTGTTATGAAAGCAAACGAATAAAGAACTGGCGGATTGGTTTATATTTTAATTTATGTTGTAATGCACTTTCAAAAGCGTGCTTCATAAACTTGAAACAATATCTAAGTTTAAATTAACTAGCAATTGAGATTCAGTAATGGAATGTTTCAAATCAAAATGTACCTCATGATATTTAGCAAGAAGCTAAGGATCGTTGGATACAGCGGAGCAACTTCTAGCTTCAATTTCTTAGTATAGCGGGGCCTCTCTATGCAATTTCTTTGTGTCTTAACTGGACGTTTGCCAATTCCATATCATCCGCGGGCAGACTAATTGGTGGCAGCACTACCTTGACTTAATCATTACTGTTTCGTTTGTTGGGCCTACATTACCCGCAAAATGGCCAAATTTAAATCAGTTGACAGTCACAGGTTTTCAAGTGGGGTAATAACAAAGTCCCTTGCATCGATGTTAGTTTATGAGTCAAAATGTCACGGTTGACCATTCCCCAAATAACAATGATGCAAGCCCCTCCCAACGAGAATCCCATGAAAAGGATATTTTAAAATTCTTCTCCTTTTCAAATTACCCATTTCCCTAAAAATTTCAATGGTGCAGTCAGTGCTTTCTTAGGTACTCGTGAAGAAGCTATGCATCGTAAATACTGTTATTATCTAATAGCAAAAGAAATTTTACACCTAATGAATGTCCCTATCAAGTGTTTTCTCAAAATATCTTCTGAAAATGAGAGGATTAAGAGATTATCGTTCAAACTTTTATCGGAGGTTCGCTTTAAAAATCTTCAAGATTAAGGCAGTCTGGTTGGTTGAGTATGACTATATAGAAGTGATTATTAAATGGTTGAAGGAGTAAACGAAATAAATCTTCGCATGTACTTGACTAATTGTACAAAATATTTAAAATTCAAATAAACATAAGATTGACTAAATAAATTCTGAACCGATTATTAGAAGGTCTCAATTAATATTTAAAATGCCAATAACAAGAACTTAATTATTTTATAATAACAAAAATATAAATAATAGTTGACTTTCATCAAATTATTACAGTACGAGTATCAATTTTTGAAAATTGCCTGTTTTATCATATGCATTAACCTTCGGCGGTATTTTTTTTTCTGACTAGAATAGACTACATAATTAAAATATTACCAGATAGGTGGTGCAAAAAGCAGAGTGTCCGTGTCCCACATTATTCACAGTGATTTGAATTCAAGATAGAAAATATTTTTATCTAGCTTTTTTTAGTCGATTTTACAAGTATAGATTTGAATTTCATTTTCATTACGTCGCGTAAGGTTCGCACAAAATAAAGTGACGCTCCGTCCTTTGGTGATCCCCTGCTGTAAAGTTCACTTGATAACGTTTTATAAACCTTAGAAAACCCTTGCACGTTTTAATTAAGTTTGTGAAGCGTTAACAGATGGCAGCACTACAGTATTGAGAGGGAATAGTAATTCTCTAAATCTAAACCACTGAACTATAAGTTCAACGCATATATAGTTCAATGATCTAAATTACCCCTGAGGCTGCAAATTATGTCAAAACATGGTACAACCTTTTTAATATTTTGAGCTGATTTATAGAAACAAAACATGCCTCGTTCATCTAAAAAAAATAAATAAATAAATGCGTGAAAAATAAGCAAACGAAAAAAGTAGTGGCACCTTTGAACAAACAACAAATGTATTTTTTTTTCATTAAAAAAATCTTTAATAGCTTTCAAAAAGAAAAACGAAAAAGATCATTAAAATAATACATTATATTAAAAAAAATCGTTTGTTTTTTTCCTCGTTGCCAAAAATTAATTTAAAACGTGAATACATATACTTCGAAAAATAATAAATAAAAAACGATAAATAACCAACAAAAAAAAAAAAAAAAAGAAATCGTCTGCATAGCATTTTAATGTCAAAACATAAAGAACTCCGAATTTCGCTTCATTAGCCATTGCCAAAAACAGAATACACGAATTAAAATCTGTTTTTGGGGTAAAGAAGTCAGAGTTTAAGGTTTTAAACTCAAAGTCCGTAACTCTGTCAATGTTTGCGCAAATATTTGCAGAGGATAAATTCAAAGATTTGGAGTCAGTCATTTTCCCTCAGTGTCTAAATTTTTGCCAAAGCTAAAAAGTTAGAGTTGCCGGCCCGAAAATTCTAGGAGTCGGAGTCGGTCATCAAGAGCTATTTCCAACACAGTTTGTTTGAAGCAAATCTTCATTCAAGTTGGGTGCTTCTAGTTTCCCCGTAGGGGGGCGTAGGCGCGAATGTTAAAGGGTTTGAACTGTTCAAAATTGAACGGAACATTGTTCAAATCAAAAAGATATTTTCTATACACGGTTCTTCATCAAAAGCTTTTTCCAAAAAAGTTTGTTTGAAGCAAATTCGCTTATAGTACAGTAAAATTAGGCCAAAAAATGACCAAACCCAAACATTCAAAAAAAAAAAAAAAAAAAAGTTGAAACCTGTTGCAAAATACTTCTTACACTTCCAGCAAGAAGGGGCAAAAAGTCCCAGCACTTTGCGCTTCGGGTTTTGGGGGAAGGGGGGGGGGGCGAAATAATCCTCCTTTTAAATAAAAATAATTTCAATTACTTAAAAAAATACTCAAAAGTCGCAGAAATCACTCTATAATAGTAAAATAATAAACTCTCATAGAAAAAAAATGCTAATTAACCGGGGTGCACAGGCGGGGGGGGGGGGGGGGATTGGCGGCTCCATGGCGCAGATTGCGTCATTGGAATTTTTAAGGCAGTTTTTTCATATTTTCAAGGGGTATTTCTTTCTTTTTTTTTTTTTTTTTTTTTTTTTTTTTTTTTTTTTGAGGGCTTTTACTCTGGATGGGTACTTTGTCACACTTCAGGGGTGCACCATCGCTTTGAGGGGGGGGGACCATGAATTTGCATTCTAAAATTAACGATTGCTGTGAAGTTCATGAAAAAATTTCACTAATTTAAATTCTGAAGTACAAAATACCACACAAGGATATAGTAATGTCAGAAGGATAATTCTAAAAGATCTAAGCGAGCTCAGTAACCAATTTAGTTGTGACTGGAATTATTAAACTGTTTAGAGCGCTGTGGTGATATGTAAAACAAAATCCCTGTGCAGCATAAAAAATAGTCCAAATTGACTGCAGTTTATCTCCTTCTTTTTAATTAATTTACTTCAACTTTTCTTTAATCTTTTGCCATTACCGTAAGGGGGGATAAACCGAAATTGCCAACAGTGAGAAGGGCAATGCTGCAATTCTGCACCCTCCAAGTCGGTGAGGGTTCTTTTACGCAGCCGGTTATGTGAATTATGCTAAATATGCGAACATATACTTGCAACACTATCTGAAACTTTCGAGTACATTATGCAATTCTAAAAGAATTGATAAATATGTCACATCAACTGCCCAACGATCCAACGCAGTGACAAATTTAGGTGGTCCAGAACCTGTAGTGATTCAACGATGGTAGAAGTCTTGATGAGGGCAATGAGTAATAATACAACAGTAGAATGCTAAATACTGCTCTTCTCTCAATACGGGTATTGACTCAAGTTGGTAGTGGTGTTGCTCGCCGATACTGGTCGGTCGCTGATAATAAGGTGAAATGTGATGAGGGGTAGTAACATAAAAGGATATGGAAAGGCAAAAAATTTAGTGGCATTTCTTTGTAAAGGAGGTATGCAATTATGTCTCTAGCTTCTCTGTTAGGAGAGTAGTTACTATCTGTAGAGATGTGTAAGCCCAAACCATCTTTTACACCGAATAGTACGAACAGTAAAAAAGATGGAATATCAAATTGCTAAAAACTTCTAGTACGAGTTGTGCGCTGATCCTCCATCAGTATTCGATGAATCTGGTTTCAGAAGTAAAGAAAACCTGTATGGTTAAGTGTTATTATCCCCCCCCCCTGAAGTAAAAGATCCATCCACGCCACCATCACAAAATAAACAGTTGGTGTCATATATGTTATAGATGGAAGATACCTTCTCGATCATGTTTTTTCTTCTTTTTTTTTTTTTGGTAATGATCTGCAAGCCTCAAGGAAATATGACAGCAATGCAGTGTATATGTCACTTGTAAGTATGGGAAAGCTAGTGTCATTTTTTATGGGTACAAATTAGAAGAAAGCACCACAGAAATATCTGCGTCCTATTACAACAGCAAGCCTTCCGCTCTAGAAGACTTTCTTCGCCTCATATCTTGTGCTTGCTCTGGGGGGGGGGGGGGGTTCATTGGAAAAGTGAATGTTTGATAAGTCTGAAAGTGGACTGAAGTGCTCAACTATATGCGCAAACTGTGTCAGACATAGCTGCAGCAATAACGATTTTGCCGAGAATCTAGATTTCAAAAAAGATCTTGATAACGAAGACTTTTTGTTACAAGCTTAGGAGAAATCATTCGAAAACTCCAGTTCTGTTGGAGCTTTTATCTCAATCTGATGACGTATTTGAGGCATGCATGTTATAACGCAAACTAAAAATTTTGCTTTTAAGTGCTGCAAGAAAGCAATATAGTAAAAAGGAAAAAAAAAAACAGTTCAGCATAATTTTTCAGACCATTTAATCAAATTTGCCATCACAGGGGGGGGGGGGGGGGGGTGGGAATAATAATATCTTAATATATGTAAACGAACTAATATCTTTCAGTATATTATTTCGTTTTGGGAGGTGAGCTGCTGTTCTTGTGGGGTGGAGATTCCTGATTTAATGCATTTTAAATTTACATGCAATAATACTTCTACTTGAAATGGAAAGAAGGGGGGGGGGGGAGGGATTGCGTATTATTTTTTTTCGGGGGAGGGGTGCTGTAGCTTTGGAAGGAGGGGTACCATCGCACTTGGCGGATGGACACACTTGATTACTAACTTTAACTTTGCATGAAATAATATTTCCACTTGAAATACATGGAGGGGGGAACGGGGTTACTGCTTCGTTTTATGGGGATAGGGGGGTTCTAGGTGGGTTATGTCATCCCTCTTGGAGGTAAACGCCTTTATTTTTATGCTTTTAAATTTAGTATGACGTAATATTCCCTCTTGAAATTTACTCTAAATATTCCGAAAAAATGCTCACAAACAGCAATTTTTAGATGCCCCCCATTCCGAAACCCGACGCACAATGGGGTGGGACTTTTTACCTGTTCTTATTGGGAGGGTAATAAACAATTTGAACCAGGTTTAGCTCTTTTTTTTTTTTTTGAATGTTTGGGTCCGACCCTTATTTTTACTGTACTATTAGTGCGGATTTATATTTGCCTTAAATTTCCCCGTATCCGCTATATAAGTTTTTTTGAACTGTTCGAAATTCAACGAAAAATTGTTCAAACCAAAAAATGAATCAATAGTAATGAAGTATTTTTGCCAATATCTTTCGGACAAAATTGTTCGAACCGGAGTAGCAAAAAGGAACATTTTGCAAAAATTACTATTGCAAAAACTAGTTCTTGCCATAAACGCATCTCAAAATAGAAACTTTCAGCTTTTCCTACTTTTTAAAACGCTTATTTTTAAAAACTAAACGCGGTAAAACGTTTCCGATTTTTTTTTCTTTTTTTTTTCCCGCGCAAAGTAAGAGGTTATAACTTAAGCGAATTTTCAATTTTCCTTTCGCAATTTTTTGCCGTAGAAAAAAAAGGGAGATTTTATATATTTTAGTCACTTCTTTACTAATATAGTCGCCGCTTTTACAATTGATTGAAAAATAGTCGATTTCGGCAAAAATATCGCCATTACCTCAAAATAATAGCTTCAGTCAATTTTTTAGTCAAAAGGGAAGGGGAAGCCCTCTAAGATTCGTTTCCGCATAAGCAAATAGGGATTCCAATTCTGCGGGATTGACTTGATTCTTCTAAAAGTTAAATTTTATTGCCACATAGAAAAATTTGCTTTTGAAGGACTACTTTTGTTCCATGTATCATAGTAGTTTTCTCGAATTCCGTTCACCAACTATCGAGTACTACAAAGTCAGATCGCAATATGTAACTACTGTTATTTTGTACGCAAAAGTGTGCTCTAAAAAAGTTCAATGCGTCTTAACAAAGCATCGCTCGTAAGAGCTGTGAAAAGATTTTTGCGTAAAAAATAATGCGCTAAATTAAAACGGGTGCTGTTGCTCCACTGCAGTTGGTTTTACTGATATTAAATAAGTGTGGGCATTCAGCAGAATATTCTTCTAAAATAGTTTTTTTTTTTTTTTAACGAGGGGTCATGCTTGGTTTTTGCTCAATAATTGCAAATTTCGAATAAATTCGATATGTGAATTGCAGGGGTAAGAGTGGTGATTTCAAAAATTTTAGGACACCATTTTGGTAAAATTTTAGGACTTTTTGTAGGACAACAATTATCAAGTTTTGATAACTTAAAATGTAATTTATAAGCTTGAGTTTTGCAGTGGGTGATCGAACATTTCAAATTCAATCTTGAAAATTACAATAGAACGCATTCAATCTTTTATTCTTCAAAACAGAAGTACGAAGTAGAAATATTTCATCTTACGATTTGAATCTGGGTTATTCTAAACAGGCAATTTAGAGGAACATCTTCTAATGAATTTGATTTTATAATAAGTACACAGCTAAACATTTTAACACATAAATATACCTTTTTTTGTCTCTTACTACTTTAGATTTCACGAACTTTAAAAATATACTTCTAATAAGTTCGTTCAATTTTAGATAGAAAAAATGAACAACTGGGCTTTCTTTCTGTAAAAGTAGAACATATTTTTTGAGCAGGTCAGGGAGAAATGAGTCAAAATGTAAGTGTACAAGTGTAAATATTTTTTAATGAACTTGTAGTTCTTTTATATCCAGCTAAATTGCCACCTTCATACTGAACAGGTATGAATTTTAAGAAATAATGTTCAACTAGTCGACCCGTGCGGAACTCCGCACTGTGCTTCAAATCGTTTCATAAGGCATTTCGCTCTTTAAGAATTTCAAAGGAAGAACATTATGACGAAGAACCGAAAAAAAAGTAAGCGCAGAAGAGAAGGCATGTAATTTAAAGACATCAGTAACAAAACCTCGTTAAATACAACGTTGTGATAATTTGATCATAGCTCCCCTTTTAATCCTACATATTTTCAATGCAAACATAAATGTCATTAAAAGTGTGGCTGAGTGGTGACTCGTGAAAAAGCAATAATTGTGCATGTGAAAAAACAGGTTGTGGCAAATACAGTGCTGCACATGTCAGCATCTGACGGGAAAAAAAGAAACATTAAAGAGATATTTATTGGCACGTATTCGAATTGGCGCCATTCTGACTAACAGCCCGACACCCCAACAAACCTAGCAATTGCACCTTCCTTTTCGAAAGCTATTCATTGAAGGAATGCGTAGTAAAAAACAGCAAAAAAGCTTTTTGCCAAAAAAAAAAAAAAATAATAATAATAATAAGATCATGCATCT
This sequence comes from Uloborus diversus, assembly GCF_026930045.1. Taxonomy (NCBI): domain Eukaryota; kingdom Metazoa; phylum Arthropoda; class Arachnida; order Araneae; family Uloboridae; genus Uloborus; species Uloborus diversus. Next base: position 66,179,285 of record NC_072738.1, read on the forward strand.
GTGTTTTGTAATTAACCAGCAAGATACGATTTAAAATTATTCGCAAAGCATGGAATTTGATTAAAGAATGACGAAGATCTCACGTAGCGATTGAAACAAACATTCTAGAGAAGTAATAAATTTGATTGAAAATAAGTGTTTTTATCTTTGAATATTGAACTTTTTCACATAGAAGGTTGCTTTAACCGTTACGGCTTAAATGCCCTCACATGTTTCTCTTTTAATCGAGCACTTAAAATTCAAAACCAAAACCAGTTGAACTGAGTCCGTTCTTAAGTGTAATTTTTCGAACGTAGACAAAATGTATTTTTTTTTCAGCAGAAAGCAGAGGAGTAGAAAATAATTTCTTGCTAATGAAGTTGATAATACTTTTAATGCTTTATATCGTATTCGCGCGAATAAAAAATTAAAGGTTTACTGAGTGAAACTCGTAGTTTTAATCGGGCGTAGTATTTTTTCATTTGTACAAAAGGTCGAACACTGCTATTAGAAACATCTACATTTTAGCATACAATAAAAATGTTTTTCTGCACAAAAAGGATTTCTTTAGGTAAATCTAATACTTTTTTATGCTTACATTATGTTGAGTGGTCTTGATGTAGTCAAAGAACACAGTTCGATTAACAATCAACTTATCCGAATGATAATTGTAGCCTGCATAAAGGAGTCGAAACACCAAGTAGCATTCCCACTGCATTTATTTTATTAGGTGTGTATGTTATGAGCACATGTAATGCGTAATACTAATATAAATTTGATATTATGTCGGACAGCCCAAGCTTGCCCGAAGTTCAGATTGTTTATAGCCGAACGCTCTACCGAAAAAAACTTATCAATTAAACCGAACAACTAAGTCCAGTGCTGTTAAGCTTTATTAAAATATAAACACACACACAGGCTTTTTTTTTTTTTTTTTGCCGAAAGCGACGTAAAAAATGGAAAACTGCATTAGAACTTTGCTTTAAAAAATGCATAAGAACTACAGGCAGCATCAAGGTTTTGAAACAGCAAGAGGCGATTTCGAAAACTTGAATTTTCGACCGTAAGTCTTTTTTTCGTCATTGGCCAGCCTGATAAGTTTTAAAATGAGAGGGGATTAATATATAAGATAAGATATTGAAGAAAAATGTTTATATTTTTGAAAATTTTTACAATTTGTTATCGCAGGCTGCTTAAACCGTTATAACTTAGATGGCAGCACGTGTTCATTATTTAACAGCACGGTTAAAATACAAAATAAATTGAACTATGCTTTCGAATGTAGTAAAAATGTGATAAGCTATTTGTTTTTTAGCAAAAAGAAGAAAAAATATATATTTTACCCTTCAAATTGAGGTAGTATTTTATTTATTTGTACAAAGAGTCAAAAACTCATTAGAAGAATATATATTTCAATGTACGATTTATTATTTTTTTTTCTGAACAAAAAACAATTCTATTGTAGTCTGAAATCTTAAACCTGTTACTTATATTTTCGCTTACATTATGCTTTAATTTTCTTTCCAGAGCCAAAGCTTCAAAAAACAAAAACAAAAAAAAAAAAAAAACACGTGTAATTTCGAAGTAATTTAGTACAAAATCACTGAATGTTTTCATATCAGCAAGGGGCATTTCCTTCTCATTTCTTCTATTCCCTCATAATTGTTATTCATTTAATTCAGTGTTCATGTAATGCGCGATATTTCTCTAATTTTTTTGTTGCAGATTGTTCGGCCGTGGGCCCGAACACGTAATCTTCTGGTTACGAAGAGAACGCTCTGCCGATCAAGCTACTCAGCTCTGTTGGTCATAGCGCAAATTAAAGTTATAAGTTTGACCGAAAACCTTATTCTGGTTCTTTAAAACAAGTTTTTCGGCTAAAAGAAACAATTTTCAGACCTTGGGTCTATTTTTCGTCAGTAGCCAGCACCATAAGCTATAAAATAAGCCGTAAATCAAAGAAATCGATCAAGAATTGAGGGAAATTTGGCGTAGAAACCAAAAACAGGCTACAGAAATAATATATAAGGATAACTAAATACTGCTCAATCAGTCAATCACATAGAGGCCAAAGAGTTAGTTAACCACCACCTTGTTTCAACGTTTAAAAAGACGTGATCAGTCAAAGCTTCATCAAGCAACTCAATTTGCAAGGAATGAAAATCTTCCCGCATGTTTGGTGGTACTTTAGACCAGAGGTTCCCAACCGGTGGTTCGCGAACCCCCAGGGGTTCGCAAGGTGCAGGAAGGGGGTTCGCGAAAATTTCGGTGCAATGGCGGATTTTTCCTAGTTTGGTAAAAAATTATAAAATATTCAATTTGCACACATAGTTACTAAATTTTTTTTTAATTCGAAAACGCGCTAGACTCTTGTATTAAGCTCAAAAAAAAAATCTTTCAGCGGTTTTATAATCTTGGTTAAAAAGAAATTTTCTCATTTTTTTTTCGATAGACAACAAAAAGAGATATCCTTCCTTCTTTATTGCGAGGCGCCATGCAGAAACGTTGTATTAAGCTGTGGCGGGGATCACGATGACCTTAAAAAGGCGCCATCGCCTGGAGTCAATCAAACAATATACATAATATACATATGTCGAAAAAATAAAGAATTCTCAAACAATGCATCATAGGGGTATTATTTCTAATCTGGTTGAAATATAACTCGGGAATATCCGTCGAATTCAGTCATCGAATAGCAGACATGACAGCAAAAGGCTCCAAACTTAAAATTTATTACTGGATTTTACCCATCTGTTCGTTTTCAAAAATATATAACATCAGCATGCTCATAGTTCTGGGGAAATAGTTGTTAACACACGTATTCAGAGATATTTTAGAGATGCTTGAAAACAAGTGATTTTGTTTGCAATTGGTTTCGCTACGTGAACTTGCTACTCTGTTTGTGAAGTTATAATCGTGTTGGTAATTTTTATGATTTAATAACTTTCTGCTGTTATGGATCGATGGTTGAAAACTGGTAGTTTGGTTGAGCGACAAATGGACAAGCAGTCAATCGATCAACCCTCAACATCAGCAGTAACTTTCGAATCAGCACAATATTGAAATAGATAGCTGTAATGAACTGCCGCCTCCCCCGACTAAACAGAAAAGTGAACTAGGGGAGAAAAAAGGAAAAAAGCGAAAATATGACAGTGACTATTTACAAATGGGCTTTTATTTTACTAGAGAAGAGTCTGAACCTAGACCGCTTTGTCTTCCCTGCAACGAAGTTCTAGCGAACAGCAGATTGAAACCGTCACTTCTGAGAAGACACCTCGAAACAAAGCATCCGACACACAAGGACAAACCTATCGAATATTTTAAAAGAAAATTGGAATATAATAAAAAGTGTAGCGTCTCTACGTTCCTGTTAGAATCCAACGAAGATAGTAAAATGGCCCTTGAAGCTTCATATCGAGTCAGTTATAGAATTGCAAGATCTGGACAGCCACATACAATTGCAGAAAATTTAATTGGACCGTGTGTTAAAGATATTGCTAAGTGTATGCTGGGAGAAAAGTCAGCAAAAAAAATTGACCTGGTTCCGCTATCAAACAACACAGTATCACGCAGAATTACTGATTTGGCAAGTAATGTGGAGAAAGAACTTGTAAATAGAATAAAAGAGAATAATTTTGCGATCCAGCTTGATGAGTCGACTGATGTAGCAAACGCTGCAATATTACTTGTCTATGTTAGGTATATTTTTAACGATACAATTAAAGATGTACTATTTGCAAAACCTTTGAAAACCAACACAACTGGAGAAGCAATTTTCGAACTGGTCAACAGTTACTTTGAAGAAAATGGAATAGATTGGTCTTTGTGTGTGGGTGTGTGCACGGATGGTGCAAAATCAATGACAGGAAAATTTGTTGGCTTTGTGGTGCGAGTAAAGAAGATCAACGAGAAAATTGAATGGACTCATTGCTGCATTCATAGACAAGCATTAGCATGTAAGCGTATTCCCGCAGAATTATCCGCTACTTTGAATGATGCGGTAAAAATTGTAAATTTCATAAAATCACGTGCCACAAACTGCCGTCTATTTCACGCGCTTTGTGAGGAATTGAGAAGCCTTCATGTTACTTTACTTCTTCACACAGAAGTTAGATGGCTTTCCCGTGGCAAAATTTTGACACACTTATTTGAATTGAAGTCAGAAGTCCAAGCATTTTTTGTTGATCATCCATTTTACTTGTCCACTTGCATATTCGATCCTCTTTGGATGCAAAGGCTTGCATATTTAGCTGACATCTTTTCAAAATTAAATGAATTAAATCTATCCTTGCAAGGTGCAGTTGTTAATATTTTCGTTGTATATGATAAAATTGAAGCTATGGTTAAAAAATTGAATTTCTGGATCCAATGCCTGGAAATGAATGAGTTTTCTTGTTTCACTTCTCTTAGTAGTTTTTTTATCAGAAAACTCAATGAAACTTGATGAAAGCGTTAAAAGAAATGCATGTGAACATCTGCAACATCTTGAACTAACTTTTGACGAGTATTTTCCTAATAGGCGTAACGTCCCTCTCTCAAGCAACTGGATACGCAATCCTTTTGAAGGAAATCTATGCTTAGAGAACACCCTGACATTACCTGAAAAGGAAATGCTCATCGAGTTATCCTGTGATAATTCATTGAAAACTACCTTTAAAGAGCTCTCGTTAATTGACTTCTGGCTCAGTGTAAGAAATGACTATACCGTTTTGTCCAAAAAAGCAATTCGAATTTTATTACCATTTTGTACAACATATCTGTGCGAGAAAGGATTTTCTTCCTATACTTATCTCAAAGATAAATACCGAAGCAGATTGAATGCAGAGCCTGATTTAAGACTCAAACTGTCAGACATTGAACCAAACTTTCAGTTTCTTTGTTCCGTCAAACAGCCACAAATATCGCATTAAGGATTTTTTCCCCAATTTAAAGTATGCTTAAAAAAATAGTTGGTTTATAAAACTTCTTGTTTATAATTTTTCTTGTTGATGTAGTTTTAACTTTTTATTAATGTTTGCACTTAATGATATTTTACAATTATATTTTTGTTTATTGCAATCAAATGCTGCAAAAAATGGAAAGCAAACATGCTGTTTTTTTATTGTTTCTTACATGTTACTAATTTCAACATCAGGGGGTTCGCGAACTTTTTTGCCTGTTCCAAGGGGTTCGCAAAGAGAAAAAGGTTGGGAACCGCTGCTTTAGACCATTGATGAATGTAGGAGCGGACTTGGCCAGACTAAAAGCAACATACAGGGGCGGACTGACCAGGTCGGCTAGTCGTGGATCCCCGACTGGGCCAACGGCCGAGTGGGCCACTTTAAGCAACATTTTTATTGAATTTAATACATTTAATTCCCACCTAACATATTTTAAAGTGCCATAATAGAAAAAAAAAATTTGTTCACTCTATGTGAAAAAAGCGTTGGGAAACAGCATATGGGAAAGCAAGTCTGGACTACGATAAACTGAATCTGAAACTGGACAAAATTTCGACTTAGAAAGGAGACTTCTTAAACATAGGGGGATTCAGGACTGAGTTCCAAGAAGGGGGGGGGGCAGATTCAGACTTAACGGGGTCCCTATGGTATTTCAGGTATGACATGAGGTCCCTTTGTAGTCCCAAAGTCACCGACGATGGTTTTAAGTCTACAATGGAGGACTTTAATGCAAGAACGAGTTAAGTCCAAACTTTTCCTTAAAAAAAAAAAAAAAAATCATTTTTGCTTGTGGAGAATATAGATGTTCCGATTGGTGCAACAACGGGGCATAAATGTAAGATCAGACCTCTGCTTTGTAAATGATGTGGGAAAGATATAAGCCTTTCTATCGGACACTGGTGTTATTTGTTGGTCTTACCGAAAATGAATGAGTACCTGGTTCTTGGTTCATGCATCAAGGCCCTCAATTATGTTTTTCAGATTTAAATACCGAAAAATTTCTAGATAAGGTCTTCAAACCTTCGCCATTCCCTTAAAGTCACTAAAGATAGCTTAAAATTTCGCTTATAGAAATTTTCATGGGAGAACTTCCTAATCCTTTTACCTGCACTATAGCCTAAATTTGACTTCAGTTTCAGAAAAAAATGCCTAGAGGGAACTATTGTTTCCTCCAGACCAAAAGAGAGGCAGCGCGCTTTCAAATAAAAGAGATAAAAGGGTACAGAAGTTTTGTCAAATAAAAAAGGTGCTTCTTTTTCTTTTTGGTATACTTTGTACAGTGTTTTCGATAGTAATTATTTTTAAAATATTAAAAAGCTTTCTGATGTTTAGTTTTAAAGGTAATGCAAAAAACTTTCAGATATGTTCTAATTAGATTCTTGTGGATATATATATAGGTGTTTGAAACAATGGAGTTACGTTTCAAGGACAGGGATCAAAGGTTAGCTTAAAAGCGGAAGTGCACGGCGCCCTTCGAAAAAATCTTAAAGGAAACACTCGGGAAACCTTTCTTCTTCCCTTTTAATGTTTCCAAACATATTAGAAGAATATACTTTTAAAATTTCAATGTCGGAAAATTTCGAAGGAGAGTTGCCGGATTCCCTAACTAAATGCAGCTTAAAATTGGGTCGAGTATATTTTAGTTTTTAAATGCTTCCAAATGAGATCACTGACCCTATTATTCTCTCAAACGTGATCAAAGATAGTTTGGCGTTTTTTAATAGTTAAAATTCGAAACGTTTTCGTAGAGAACTCCCAATGCTGTTCCGTTAATTTTACCAAGGGTAACCTAAAATTTGCGTTTCTAAAACTTCCCAATTCGGAGAATTTCTGGGAAGAGCCGACGACATTCTACTGTAAACAAAGATAGACTAAAATAGACTTCAATTTTGAAAACAAAAAAAGAAAAAAGGTAAGAAAACAAAATTGTGGGGGAACCCCTTTTTTTCCCTCTCCTCTAACGTTACCAAAAATTGTAAAATTGCGGTTTTTGACATCAATTTTGAAAATATTGAAAACTTTCCGGGGGATTTACCTGTATCCTCATCTCTTTAATTATGTCCTTCCTATGTTATCAGTCTAGAAGCCTAAAGATGTGCCTTTTCAGGCTTATAACCACATAAGTATCCTTCTTTCAAGACACATAATAAATTATTTCCAAATAAAAAAAAAACCGACTTCAAAAAACAAAAAGGAACTAAAAAGTAAAAAATAATGGATCATACTTACATAAGATTTCTTACCCAAACGTATAAATCAAATTTATTTTACAATTCCTGTAAAAAAATGAACTAAACTAAACACCCAATTATAAATTAAACACTGATTTTTATTACCATACGATGAATTATTCGGGGCCTCTTATAAACTACTACCTAACGTAACTGACAACCCACCTGAGTTGAACACTAGTTTAACTAAACGCGAAAATGATCTTTAAATCTATACCTACTCAGTTACGTTAGGAGGCCCCGACTTCAAAAGGTTATTCAAAATTAAGAGATCACATATAATTAGTCAAGTATTAAAATAATTCATCGTATGGTAATAAAAATCAGTGTTTAATTTATAATTGGGTGTTTAATTTAGTTGATTTTTGTACAGAAACTGTAAAATAAATTTGATTTATACGTTTGGGTAAGAAATCGTATGTATGATTCATTATTTTTTACTTTTTAGTTCCTTTTTGTTTTTTGAAGTCGGTATTTTTTTATTTGAAAATAATTTATTTTTTGCTTTTTAGTGGTGTAAATATAAAATAAGTACGTAGGGTAGAGTATGTGGTTCACTCTTTACGTACATCTCGAGTGAGAAAGCACAGGAGTCTGAAAACAGCTAAGATGAAAAAATAAAGAAAGAAAAACACAGCATCTCTGAGACTTCCGAAGATTGTGAAGAAATCCTTTTTCAAATGCGAATTTATTAACAAAAAAAATTCTCTTCATCATCAGTTGACTTTATAAAAGTATGCTTTCCGAAAACAATTCACGAGTCACTAAAAAACAATCTAAATCGCTTTGACTTTGCCCATAAAATTTGAAGAGTTTTTTTTTTTATTTTTCAAGGATTCCAGCTTCATATACTGATTTGATGACCGTGGGATCACCTGGGAAGTATATACCTTTTCAAACGGGGGAAAAAAAGAATTTTCCAAATTGGTCTATGCGTGTTTGAGTTTACACGGGACATACATAAAAAGATTCCGACGAATTGAGAACGTCCTTTTTGAAGACGGTTAAAAAAAGAAAAATTCTTAATGCACATAACATTTTATACGATTGGCACTAAAAACTGATCTTTGTTTTTCTCCAGGATTAATTTGTGTGCTAATTTAGTTATAACCATTTAAATGTCAATGATTTTCTAACTTTTATATTTCACAATAATACGTGTCACATAACTCGTGAAAAAAGTCACATTTCTCTTTACTAGGCCCCGTTATAGATCCATATCGCTCTAGAAACAGAGTATCTACTGTGATGTTGATCAAAAAAAGAAGATCAAAATACTACTAGAACAATGATAATGAATGAATTTCCTGTTTGTGTCAGAGGAGTCTTTATTCAAAAATTGCGATATGACTACGAATGATTAATGCAGGGGAAATAGTTAGGGAAGGGGGTATTCCCCCAAAGCAAGAGCTCCCTAAAAAAGAAAAATACCCCTCAAAACACCCTCCCCCGCCCTTAAGGGGGCACCCCTGATTAATATTAATGTTTTACGGTACTTTCTTTAACACTGAGTAAAGAAAGTATCTTTGTTTTATACCACTTTCTTTAACAATGGATTTTATTTTAACGTTTGATATTGAAATTGAATGAAGTTTATTGTTTTTTGCCTATAACTTTTTTCTAAAGAACAAATATGGTGAAGCAAAGTTTTGGGTCCTAGGTTAGATCCCTTCTATGCATTAAAAAAAAAAATATTTTTTTAAGTGAGACGCTATGAGTTTACAAACAACAAAGCGCGAGCATGAAAATTATTTTACAATGCCAGTACAAAAATCAGCTAAACTAAACACCCAATTATGAAATAAACACTGATTTTAATTACTATATGATAAATTATTTTAATACCTCACTAGTTATATACGATCTCTTAATTTTTTCCAATCTTTTGAAGTCAAGGCCTCCTATAAACTACTGCCTAACGTAACTGACAACCCACCTGAGAGTTGAACACAACTAAATTAAGTATTTAAATCTATCCTCTCCCTCGATTTCTTCAGGATCCCTTGTACCCGGACTTGAAGACCATTAGACGACAGGGAAAAGTAAACCTTTTTAACAGAAAAAGAATTTTCCTAATCTGTGCAGGCGTCTTCTAGTAATCGGGGAGCATAGTACATAAAAAAATTCCAACGAAGTCTGAAATTAGTATTACCCTAACTGTAAATTAAGCTGACGGCGTCATGAAATATTAAATCTAGAATACTAGTCAAACTTCAGAAATAAGACATCAGTTAAGATAAATTTATTAAGGAACATAAATTTAATCGTCGGAGGGGGTGGCGGGGTGGGGGATTTTTATCTTAAATTCCCCTTGAATTTAACACTAAATATATTTCAAAACTGAAATATTAAAAAAAAAAACTTTGATGACTAAATAAAGTTTATTTATTAGCATATATATATATATATATATATATATATATATATATATATATATATATATATATATATATATATATATATATATATATATATATATATATATATATATATACTAAAGGACCGGACAGACGTTGTTCTGTTCAAACTTTGTAAATTGAAAAGTTAAGAAACTGCAATAAACTATCAAGTGTTTGAACCGTTTTGTTGAAAAAAAATTAGTAAAAAGAAAATGTTTTAAGCTGCTTAGTGTCAGAAGGCGTACATTTATTACAATTTGATTTATCTAATGCCCACTGGACAGTTGTTTTATTAACTATTTTATCTCCCGTACTTAATGGTTTGTTCCTTCAGCCATACTCAAAGGATAAGAAGCGTCCTCAGATATTAAGTGTAAAAAACTAACTACCCATCTAGAACAAACAGAAAATCCCGCTGCAACATCCCCCATATGAAAAAGAATAAAACAATCGAAAGAATATCGTTTAAAAAATGATAAAAGTAAAAACAGTTCTCTGAATAAGCAAAAATCACTCCCCCCCCCCCATGTAAAATAAACACATTCTTCAATCAAAGTGACGAAACACTCTTTAAAAACGAAAAACAATTCTTTGCAATTCGAAATATTTCGCCAAATAAACAAAAAATACAATAAATTACATTAACAGTAGCTTTAAAATGTACAAATAATCAAGCAACTCTATTGTTTAAAGCCAAAGTCGCCAAGCCACCACGTTATTGTAATCCAGCGGATCAGTGAGCGAAGCTAACTCCGATCGATTAACGGTCCGATCTTTTGAACGAAAACTTTTAAAACTTCAAATATTGCCTGATTTGTTCTTTCCACCAAAGATAAAGATCTTCCACTGCACTGATCTTTTGTGTACGGAACTACCCTGTTGTAATTTATCTGGACGAAAATAAAATTTGTTTCGTCTTTAAATTTCATCATCTTTTCCTTTAACGATTATCAAACTAATCAGTTTATTATTAAAGTATTGTCATTGGTGCCAAAACTCAGATGGATTTGAGCCGAGAAACAAATGTTGCTGGGGACGGTACTTTCTGATCATTTGGAGTTAGGAAAACCTAAAACTTTACTTTACTTTACCAGTACTTTACTTTAAAATATATCTCGGGACCTAAAATCGTTGCTTTCAAGAAATGAAGGCTTCACTCTATCTCTCTCTACGTTTTATCTATTCTCAATTTACATATCACAGTAGGAAATTTCATTATAAAAAGCAGAATTGTCTTTCTTATTATCCTTTGGCAACGGGTTAAATATTTATTTCAGTTCTCGCTCAACAATAGATTAAAATAAATATTAATCATTTTGGAAATATAGCCATCCAATGTTTAAACTAATTAATTTATTAACAAAAACGTTTCCAATTCGATCCATCTCGCTTCGAAACCATGCTTGCCACAACTTAGTTACACACAAAAAATTTAATCAAAATCGATCCAGTCGTTTAAAAGCCTTATGGTGACAAACGTCCGCACAGAAGATTTTTATATATTAAGATATTAAATCAATTAATTCAACTATTTTTTTTAGCAAAATGCATTTAATTTACTGATTTGCTACATAAGTAAGAAATACATTAGTAAGACAAAATTAAAATTAGCAGGCGGCGCCGTGAAAATCAAACCCCATGCGAGAGAATTAAATATTGTTTAAGACAAGATTCCTCCGTCGAAAAAATGCACCGTTCACGCCAAAACCACGTGTCCTTCTGTGACGTATCGCGCAGCTGACGAAAGCTGATCTACGTAGCCACAACATGTGAAATTTAAAGTTTCTTAGATTTCTCCAAGATCCCTCATCAGATCCAGACAAAATTAACATGGGATCATCTGGAAAGCATACCCTTCCAAACAAAAAAAGAATTTATCAAATCGGTCCAGTATTCTTGACGTAATACGAAAAAATGCATAAAAAGTCGCAAGCCAAAATCATAACCTCCTTTTTTGAAGTCGTTTAAAAAAATGTGTGTTAGCTTTGGGTTCACAATTTTCTTTTTTTGGTTTTACGTTTCACAATTTTTTAAAAATATTTTTTAGAACTTTAAAACTGGATTCAGAAACTTAAAGGAGAATAGGAACTATCGGTAGTTTAATGTCTTTACTCGACTCGAAAGAATCGAGATCTGGTACTGTTTAATTTAACCTTTTTAATTTACAGAGGTGACACAAAATATTCTTTTGCCGACCGAACCAAAGTCAGTCAGTCCGCCCTTGGATGAATGTCTAATGCAAAATGATCTATGTAGAGCAAAAGTTTTTCAACTCCATTGAGCATAGCATTATGCACAGTAAGTTCCTATGTTAACCAGATTAGGGAACTACATCTCAGCTAACGTGGTTTAAATATTTTTAATTTCTTTTCAAGAAAGGAAAATCGAAAATATCAAATCCTAATCCCCTCAACTATTTTTCTGCGACGTCTCCTGTTCATCTGTTTTTATTTTCTTTATTATTTTCATCTTATATATTTTTTGCAGGAAAGGAATCACTGCAAGAGTTATAAAGTATAGATGAAACAAACATCTTTATATTGAGCATATGTTATGGTCAAAAAAAAAAAAAAAAAAAAAAATTTGCACCCTCTCCTCCCATCTTCTCGAGAAAAAAGGCAGCAGTAACAGTGGTTTTTCTTTTTTAGAAAAAATTTCTTAGGCTCTAGCAAGTTCATTTTATCCAAAAATTTAGGCATATCATCATGAAAAGTATCATTTTAAGGTTGAACTTTCTTTTTCTGCACAAGTATGGAATAAAGTAACGAAAATTTTAGGACAACTCCTACCCTGGTAATGCTGTATCCAAATTAACTTACATTAAGAGGAAATATTCTTGTTGCTTCAGTAAAGTTGGTCATCAGTGCATTTGATTCATTACAGCAAGGAGTGGTCGCTGAAACACGCTGTTTCACGAATTCGCAGCTTCAGTAAAAGTTTTTGCCCAACTTCGCCAATTTTACCTCACTTTAAAGAGACATTCAAAACCTTCAGCAGCCTAACGTACTGCATTGTCATGCGAGTCATGCTGTGCTTCATCCAAGCTTCTGTCGCCTCTTTTAGAGTCGTGCCGAAAATTGCTTAGCTAATTCATCCAACATAATTTTAAAGGTACTACCCATATTTATAATATTGGCTTCACGGTGACAAAGACATCGGCAGACACTAACTACAGGTTAGAAAGTATACATAATGTCAGGTTTTTTATTGCTTTCCTTTTCGGAGAAAAATTTTGTGCACTTCTAGTAAGTTAAGGGATGTACTCAAAAGAGTTGGTCTATCCTACCAAGTTCTAAACACCCTTCTGTATTGCAAATTTTAGTGTGTTAACGTTCGGATTGTTATAAGTCACCCCCGCCACATATTACTTTTCGTTTCATAATCGTTGCAAAACGGTTGTTAACGTTGTAACAACCACTTTAAAACGTTATGTGTGCGACCTAGGTAGGAGAAAATTCGTGGTACGCTTGTGGTAAAGGCAAAGGGTCATCTTTTAAGTTCAGAATACAGGGCAAAACAAAGTTACTTTTGATTATCTTCGGAAAAGCAAACAATTAAAGCATCTTGATATTTGATCAGCCAAGATTATCATCAAAGAACAACCAACATAAGTGTTAAACCAGATTTTTTAATGTGCAAAATTAATACATAACAGATAAAAGGTTAAAAAATAAAACACATTATGTAACTGTATTAAAGACTAGGTTATAACGTTTAAAGACAACAGCATATCACCGGAAATACAGCACAACTAGTTACACAAGTGCACTTACAAAAATTTACAATTTGAGCATACAATAGAGGTATTTTAGTAACGATATATATTGCTAAACTTTTCATCACTTGTATATTAAGTGCGAAGAAAAACAATAATCTAAATATCAAAATTAAAACTATGCTGGAATGCAATTGATTGTATTTACAATAAAAATTTTCAATTCGATGCAATACCGTATAAACATGTATTTTTCAACAATGTCTTTATATTTATAAGCATGTTTCATCAACGTCTAAAAACTGTAGTCAAACACTGTTGTGAATAAATGACAAACCAGGTCGCCCACGTAAGGTTTAAACGTTTTAAGATGGTCACCACAACGTCAACAACCATTTAAAAACGTTTTTGAAACTAAGTGTGCTGCCTGGGAATAATAGCTTCGTTAAGTGACATGCAATAAAAGCGGAATGAACTTACCACACGCTTTGTTCATTAAAATTTACCTCAACTGTCTTTGAATATGTCGCTACCTTGTACTTAAAATGTCATGAATATGAAATTACTTAAAAGCCACAGCAAAGAATCATTAGAGCAAAATGTTTTCACTCAAATATGATTAGAAAGAAATCCATTTAAAAAAGCATAAAACGTTTAAAATATATACAATACAGAACTTCATAGTTAAACACACCACATGAAGTGTTTTAAAAATGTCCTTATCTGTTCAGAAATAAGAACAACAGATGTTGCAGGAAAGAATTGAAAAATAAAAATAAATTCAGATGATTGGTGAGATTTTTTTCGAAAAAAATCAGTTACGTGAATAATTTTTTTTTCCACGCATTGCAGTTTATTTCTTTCACAAAATCAAAATGTCTTTACCAGCATTTTTAGAACTGCAACAATGAGAATAAGTTTAGATTTAACAATGCCTATTGTCCAATTTACTATTGTTGTTTTGCATTTCTATAGACTGAAAAACAAGTGTATACAAAGCGATACTCGACGTTAAATCCCGGTTATCACAAATTTGCCATTTCAACTGCGCTTGCGCACGGACTTAGCTTATTTCAAAAATCTTGCTAAAATTAATTGCAAACATTTAAAATTTGTTAATAAGTATGAGATGGCAACAGGTAAAAATTTAGAAATCACAAAGCTTTCTCTGATTTAGTTTTTAGGCCTCGGTAAAGATTGAGTTTTGCGTCTTAATTATTAATGAATTCGGTGTCTGTTTTTTCTGTCCCTTTTCAGGACCAACTTTTTAACCTCAGAAGAGCGTACTAGAATTGCAACATCATTTCTAATACAAAGCCGAACCCACAACCTAAATAAAAAATTGTAATACTAAGCTGTTTACACCTAACGTAAAATATCCGCCAAAGAAGAACATCTGTACTCATATTCCAATCATTTTTGAAGTACGCAACGTGTTTTACGTTTATGTTAAATAAACGTTTCCAAACCAATAAGTATTGAAGTGTCATTTTTATCTTTACATTATAAGGATTATCAGTTATTCATATTTGTAGTTTCATATAATATATCACGAAATCTCTGTGAAAATATACTAATCGCATTCATTAATCTGTTGGGACTCCAGCTCAGCCTAAATATAAACAAGCAACACGAAATCTTAAAACAAAAAGCTTAGTCCGCGCGCAAGCGCAGTTGAAATGGCAAATTTGTGATAACCGGGATTTAACATCTAGTCAAAGCGATTAGTCCTAATTTGGAGCAGGAAGAAGAAAACTTTGCTTAAAAAAACTATCATTTTTTTTCTTCAAATTTGAACACTTACTCTATGCATTAAAAACCAGTCTTTATTTAAGGATGACATCGTTTCATAGTACACAAAAGATATAAATCGACAAAGTCATAATTTTAAAAGCGAAAAGTAAATTGCAGTTAAGATCTAATTTTTTGCAGGTAGCATCACAACACACAGCTTTTGTAGAAATAATTTCAAAATAGTTTTCAATCCTCAATATGAGATAAGATTTACAGTAGTTACACCACATAGCTAGATTAAAACATTGGTTTTTAATAACAGATTTATTTACATATAGTACTCCGTAAAAACCAATTCGTATAAAATTGAACAATAAAAGTTTCATAGCACAAATATCTTTACTGTAGAACTTTTTCAAATGGACGGAATTTGAAGTGTTAAACCGTATGAAAACTTGAATGCTAAAATTAAAAAGACAACAATAAGGCAACGGTGCAAGTTTGATTCTGAAAGCTATGTTTAAAATTCCTTTTAAGGTTGAATAAATTTATCTACATTGCTCTTATACTATCTAACATTTGAGAGATGCAATATTTTTGCCAAATACTTTACATACATTTACAATGTCTGAAAATGTAAATATTTTTACTTTATTTAATAATTTGACCAAAAACATGGGAAAATTTCAAAGGCTAAGTTAATGGGCGGTAATATGCATTACCAACACGAGAATGAAGGGTATTAAAAAGCTTTACCCCGGCAATATCACAATAGGCTAGACTTTGAGTAAGCGTAAGAGTTTAGGCCAATAATTTGTTTTTTTGAAGAAACATAGCATGAAATAGATAAATAATTTTTTTTTTGTAAGACATTTGCTTAAATAAAATAAATGCAGCATGTCAAAAATAGTCTTATCCATCATAATTGCTTGAAAACAATCTAACATGCATAATTATTCAATGACTTCATTAGTACCTGTTTAAAAAAAAATCATCTAAGTCAGCTCAGTTAAGTTACAGAACAATGGGAAACATTAATACTTATGCAGGGGCGGATACAGACTATCATTTTAGGGGGGTGGGGTCAAGTTGAAGAATGAATCCCCCCCAAAGCTTTTTGGTAGGAATTTTTTTTAAAAATGCCTGGATGTCAATAAAAAGCACCTAATCGGCCAAGAATAAGACCCCTAATAGGGCATAAGCGTTGCTAATTAATTTCATAAGCAATGAAAACAGGTTATATTTCAAATACTTACTATTAAAAATAATTACTAAATTGAAAATATTACTGAAATTATTCAAATTTTATTCATAAAGTGTTTAAACACAATGTGAATGGATAGTATTTTTGAAGATTTAGGGGGGGGGCATGACCCTCCTCTTGTATCCGCCACTGTATTTATGTAGCTTACATTTAAATTTGATAATATTCCATTGATAACACCAGAAAGTCATTCTGTAGATTTTTAAAAAATAAAATGTACACTTTGTTTTTGAGTATAAACTCACAGCAACTACAAATGACAGTTAAAAATATCTTACAAAATTACCAACAGTACTACTCAACTAAGATCAATATAATTTAAAATGAACATATTGAGAAACTATGTTTCTGAATCAAAGACTAACATTCATTAACAGTTTTCATTGACAATTAATTAAATATTAAAATACAGAGTCTCAGATGTAGGGCCATTACATATGTTTGAGGAAAAGAAAAAAAAATGTTTTCTGTAAAATTATACTACTTGTACTTGGAGCAGCTGTAATCTTTAAAATTATTTAGTTTACTACAACTCTTGCAGGCCTTACAATGAATGTGTTTTGTAAAAGAGAAATAATACAAGCTGTTTATAAAATACTTGCTAGCATTTCTTTGAATGTAGTTGACATTGACCTTTTTCAAAAACTAATACCATAAAAATAAATTAACCACTCTTGTAATTAATAAATTAAGGCACTTGATATGTATGTTGTTTTGAGACTAAGGTATTTAATAAATATTTCTATACATAAGGAGAAACAATGCAAACAACTTTGAATTCATATGGTATTCCATATTCCTATTATTTTTGTAAGTTTTGTGATTCAGTATTTTTTTCTAGCTACTATTCCTGTAGCTTTAGTTATCATCACTTTTTAAAAAATTCTTCCAGAAAACTTTATTGAACAAGTTCTTATGTTTGCAATCTCTTCAAAAATGCATTTAAAAGTAAACACTGGAATTTTAGTCATTTTTTGGGTCCCTTGAAAATTTTATAGGGGAAGCATAAGCTTCCTGAACCTTTTGGGTAATCAGACCTTGTCCTTAATTAGTGGTTATTTTAGACATTTCGGAGCAAATTATGGCTAATTTTTCAACGCTTTTGTTAAAGGCAAAACATTTTCATAATGCATGAAAATTATTAAAAGTATTCAGAAGGACAATTTCTCATCTCATTTCCTTATTGCTGTAAGTTGCAATTGTTTGGTAGCATCTGTTTTGGGTGAAGAAGGTAAAGAAAAGTTTAACTTCTTTAGCTTATCAGCACTAGCTTTTTCTCAAGGGTTCTTGCTTCCTTCATTGAAAACACCTCACAGTAGTGTAGTCTTCGAAAAAAGAGGAGGAGGGGACGCTTACAGATACCAAAAATAACTTGTAGGAAGATGCAATCCACCTCACAATAGCGTAGTCTTCGAAAAAAGAGGAGGAGGGGACGCTTACAGATACCAAAAATAACTTGTAGGAAGATGCAATCCACCTTCGACTACTGCACTAACATCTCATTGCTGGGGTTTAAACATCAACTTTGTTTAGTTCTCATGAAAAATATCACAGCAAATGAAACCCTTTTATATGTAGCACAGTATTCACATTTCTATTCATTTAATAATCTAAAAATTTAAAAACACCGAAATTCAAGGATTCTTTAGTTAAAAAACCATGAAATTCCTGGACAGCCCCAGAACTCCATGGTCCACCCCTGCAATACACAAATGCAGAAACTTCGACAGGGCTTGGTAACACTGTAATTGGAAAATGACATAATTTTCCAAACTATGATTAAAATAAGCTTTGGATATAGCTGGTATACATAAGAAACAATTAAAAAAGCACAATGTAGTCTTGTATGACTTGAAATTTAAAAAATACTAAAAAAAAAATATTGCTTATTAAGTCTCCTTGTTATTTTCTTTCTTTATTAATCCTTTTTTTATGAAAGTTTTTTTTTTAAGGCAGAGAAAATAGTTTTAGAAATTATTCACAGAACAATTAATTTGGGAGCTCTATTTCGCAAAAATTTCAACATGTGAAATCATTAACTCCTTTCATACACTACAATATATGAACAAGAAAATACATTTCTTAATATTCATTAATATCATAATGATTTTTTATATACAGAGAGTGTATTTTATTACAAAGTTTTATAATCGAGAGATTATCCTTTGAGTATGTCCCACAAAAATACCATTGATAAGTGTCACTTATTCAGTATTTAGTTTTTAGTAATATTAGAAACTGATTGTTATGTATGAGCAAGGAAATAACAAATATCATGAAATACATAATTCAAAAGTTACGTGAAAATCAAGATTAAAAGAAAAAGCATAAATAAATAAATTATAAATAATAATAATAAAACTATTTTAATTGTACTACAATAATAAAACATTCTGCAAAAAGATTAATAAATTAGGATTTAACAGGTTTTGCTTGAAGGCAAGGAAAAAAAAAAAAAAAAAGCTACATCTCTAGAGTTAACTAAGAAGCCCAGAGGCTCAGTGGTAGTGCTTTGCGTTTTCATGCCGCAGATATAAGTTCAATTTCCAGGTAGGGCACGGTCGACTTAGCCGTTCATCCCTCCAGTGGGTCAATAAAATGAGTACCAAGCATGCTTGGGAACTAAACGCTGGGGGATCTGCATTCGGCTGATTACCAAACGGGAACTTCTGCCATGCACCCCAGAGCCCACGGCCATAAAAACTGAGAGAGGCACAGTAATTCTTGACCCCCAAGGACTGTTGTGCAATTGGGTTTGATTTATTGGTTGTTTTGACACTGCTGAGGGAATACAAAATATGTTTCTTAAGCAGCTTAGCTGTAAATATGCTGCGTTGCAAAGGTTTTTCTAACGAATGACCATTTTAGATTTACCGCTGGTCAACAGCAAAGTGTTTTAACGTATTTTTCTTGAGCAATTGCCCACAACAAAATTTATTTCCATCTTTTAAATAATTCACAGCTATCTAACATTTGTATATTGGATGGATTTGAAAATGAACACTGAATAAAGTTTTTTTTTTGAACAAATTTCATATGCTGTTAACCCCACTTATGGATTAAGGCACACAATTCTGAGCGACAAAAATTACACTAATACATGGATGACATTATAAAATTACAAGTGGTTAAACTATGCAGTGCATTACATACTGTAATAACTTCAACAATAATTTAGCCAAGGCAAAAGACTTCGTGCAATTACTCTTCGTCTGTTAAAGTGATCTGTTTCCGAAGGAACAGATAAATGAAGAGAGCAGCGTAACTAGTTTCAAGTAAGATATTGTAAACATTTTTTTTGAAGTTTTACAACTTTACTCCCTACTTTCAAACTGAACTTCTTAGTGACAAAACCTTTCTGCAGAGCACAAAACCTAATTGCTTTTGATTATCTCTCATTACTTGAGGTATATATTAACTTATATAATTTATCCTGAATTCATGGTGTACAAATGTATATTTCTTATTGAACATTTTATTATATATATTATGATCAACATAACTAAAGCAAAGTTTTATTTTTGATTTTTTCGAAGACTACAAAATTCTTGCATATGCTTAAATTTATAAAGATGTATAACTAATTCACAAAACTTTAATTTAGGAGTGGACAACCTGTTCATCTTCAAGATCGACTTTACATGTTAACAATCTATAGCCTTCGAGCTTTTTGAAACTTTTCATTCGATGCCAGATGAGGAAATGAAATTACATAAAAAAACTAATAGCAGGATATTTATTAAATAATGAAAAAAAAAACTTGGAAAGAATGTGTCGTAAGAAAATCGTTCAGAAACTTAATTCAGATAAACCAAATAGTCACACACAATCGACCTATTGGCCACTCCCGTCCCTCCAAGAATAAAATATATATCAGTGTTGCAGCTGAGGCACTATAGTACATCCAATTTTTAAAATTAAAATGCAGGTTGCAAACAAAAACATGCCTCATGTGGGATCATTTTTGAATAGTTTCATGCTGAATATGACTCAGTAGCAATTCTGTATATATTTTCTTCGCTACTGAAAGAGCTTGTTTCAGTATGCCACTAAATATCCGCAGTAAACAATTGAAATTAAAAAATATTGGAATGGAACTTAAAAAATCTTACATGTATATTGGTCCACATTGAGCAAAAATAAAAAAAAATATATACATGTGCAACATTTTGACAAACAATTAACAATATATTTTATGTACAATTTCTTACAATGTCTTTCACATAAAGCATATGTAGGTTGAATAAATTCTCAGGCATATATCATATTCCTACTTTTACATGGTTCCCTTCATAAAATCACACAAAGGGCAACATGGGTTTCTTTTTCTGCTAGCCTAACTTTGCACAGTCCACCTTCTTTTTTAAAAAGAGTAACTAACAGGAATGTATCCATAGTTAAACATTCTAAAGCTGCATTCATAAATATTTTACAAGTACAGTAAAACCTCCATCAGTCACCACTTTTTGTTTTAGTCGTCACTTTTAATCAGTGGTACCTAGCTTTCATTGATGCAATTTTAATTAGTCTTGTTTACTGGTCCCATTAGGGAAGTTTGAAAAAAAGGAGACTAATTTTCCTGATTTAGAACATATAATTATTAAAGATTTTTTTTCCTACAGTAATGCACAGTTTGTCTAAGCTGTAAATTATCTGCCTTTTAAGGGATGACTTTTCGAGGTTTTACTGCATAACCATTACACCTCCTTAACGCCTAAAAGGCGAGCGGCGGAATCAGCAGATACTAACATTTCATCAATCATTTTTGAATCATGAATCCCCAACAAGTTCTGGATTAAATCGGAGCCCTCTTCTGGAGATACCATCTCCAATTTCGATGATGAGCTGCGCTGCAACTTGCCGGTGGATGAACCTGGGGTGAAGAGGTATAAAAGGGAATTTTTTACCTTGCTCTTCGGAGGCCTCCCTTTTCTCGGGGATGCCGGAACAGGGATTTCACTAGCAAGAACAGACACATCTGGTGGGACTTGAGGAATCGAACGTTCTTGCTCATCAACAACCTTGTCTTTCACCAAATGCTTTTTGAAATGCTGCTGCAAGCTTTCAACTGAACACATTTTCTGAAAACAAACCATGCAAGCTATAGATGTGCCTTTGCCACCAGGAGCACTAGCTGGAACTTCTTCATTATTATTTTCTTCCATAGAATTCAAGCACACTTTATCGTTCTGAAGTATCTGTATGTATACTAGAGAGTGGGATGTCTTGAAGTGGTTGTAACAAATTGCGTGATTCGGGAATGTCTTCCGGCACAAGTAGCACATGTAAATGATGTTGTTGTGCTTTGACATGTGAGAACCTAGTCCACTTAAAGATTCAAAACGATCATTACAAAACTGGCAAGCGAATGAGCCACTAGGCTGGCTATAGCTGTGCTCCTTTGTTGCAACAGCAGCAGGCGTACACTGGTCTTCCATGGAATGTGTGGACATAACATCATCGTCTGCTTTCTTGTTTGTTGGTATAGGTTTGCAATTCATTCCTAAGTAACTCTTAGTCCAGTGCTTCAAGTAGAAGTGTTTACGGAGATTGCCTTGAGTGGAGAAGGTGCTGGTCAGACAGTGATTGCACTTGTAAGGTCTATCCGGCACGCTCCTTGTGATCAGTTCTCCTCTGTGGCCATGTTTCCTGACCAAATGCCGTTCACAGTTGGATTTGGTTGTGAACCAAAGAGAGCATTTCGGACATTTGAACGGCTTCTGTCCAGTATGCGTCAGGATATGACGCCTCAAAGAACTTGTCCATGGGAATTTTCTGTCGCAGAAGGGACAAGAAACAGAAGGTATTTCATTTTTTTTAACTTCTTTTGAAGAGTTGTTTTGCTTTTGGCCATCAATGTCCATTTTTTCCACTTCAGAGGATTTTTCTAGGTACTGCTTAAATTGGGGTGAATTTGCTGTGCAAATGAGAGATGAAACGCTAGCTAAGTCCGAACAATTTTCTTCATTATTTTGGGCCAATTTCAAGATATTAGAGGTGTTCAAATCAACAATGGTAACTTTTTTTGCTCTGTCACTCAAATCCAAGGAAAGATTCATAGTGGTCTTTTGAGGGGGAGCTGTAAAAGTATTGGCAGGATTGATAATTTTATAAGTGTTTACCTTAGGAAAAGTGTTCATGTTTTTGAAAACCGGTACCTGTTGTACTTTGTTGCTGAGTACATTTCTCAGGGCATCTCTTGTTTTGTCTGACAGCATTGTGGGGCTCTGCTTTTGTAAACCAGGGTTGACAATGCTTGGAATAAAGTTTCGACTCCTCGTGGGTCTGGCAAATTCGGGATGTTTCCTTTTGATGTGTCGCTCCATGTTAGATTTAAGGGTGAATCCTGCTGAGCAGTAGATGCAAGTAAAGGAACGCTGCTTCTGGCCAGCAGAGGTGAGGGGTGTTTCATTCTGGGAATGGTTTTCTGGAGGCTTCGGACATTTCACTGTCGTCATCGGCAGAGGTGATATTTGTGGCGGTATTTTTTTCAATGCAATGACATCAGGCACTGTCAAATCTACCACTTCTGATGCTCTGCAATTCACTGGAGGAGCATTGTATATGTTGCAAGGTTTCGGGTCTGGTTTTTTGGTCACAGCAGATAAAGGTTTACATGTCAAGTCTAAAGGACGAGCAGCTAAGTCCAGGGGTTCTTCCTGAAGAGGTGGGGCTTCTGACAAACTGACCAGACTTTCAGCTGCAATAACTGCTTCGTTAGAATTCAGATCCCTGCTAGGTTTCTCTTTCTGCTGATCTGATGGCTTATTGGAATGATTACAATGAAGATCCAGTGGCAAAACTTGCTCAACAGGTGGGGATTGACTACTATTTGTCGTTTGATTAACTGATGAATTCGAATTGTCCGTGCCACTTGTGTGTTCCATTCTGCTTGCTTGAGAAATTTGGGAATTATGAACAACAACAGATCTTAATTTATCTTTAAGATTTGGATGCTGTTTCAAGACATGTCTAATGCAGTTATTTTTAGTGGAAAAACCAAACTTGCAAATTTTGCAACTGAAAGGCTTTCGGTTGCAGCTGTTGTGTAAGGATCTCAAATGATGCCTCAAGACTCTGTTGAACTTGAAATCCATCCCACAATACTTGCATACTGTTTCAGAGTTACTGATATCAGAGGCTGTGGGATCAGATCCTCTGAGAGACATATTTGGATTATACTGCATGGAATTTCTTATTTCCATTTTTGTGAACTTTTTGTGCCGTTTTCTGACATGCCGTTCACAGTTTGCTTTTGTAGTGAACGCATACTTGCATATCACACATTGAAAAGGCCTCTCCCCGTTATGTGTTCTCAAATGGCGTATGAGCGTGCTTTTATCGACACTCACATAAGCGCACAGGTGACAGGAATAGTTTGAACCCCTTTGAACATGTAATTTACTATGTCTTTTAAGAGTGCTCATATTTTTGAAAGATTGAGAGCAAATTTTACAAGAATAATTTCCATAATGTTCTCCTAAATCATCATCTCCTGCGTCTTGATTGTCGTCAGAAATGTCAACATCGTCTTTTGATGGTGGTTCAGGACTTGCATTCGCCATTTCAGCTTCTTTTGGGGAGTTAGGCTGGTGGGAGGTCGGACCTACTGGCGAGGCTGGACGAACAGCAACAGGGGAGGTCTGAGCAGCTGTTATCAATGGAGCTTTAGAGGTCAATGATATTATGGACTGGATGTCAGCAAAATCATTATTGGTACTCCCTTCAGAATCTGTCAACTTTTGCTCCCTTTTCATGACTTTTCCATGAACAAAATAATCCATGTTTTCAAAATTATCTTCGTCTACTTTACTGGACTTTAAGCTCTTTAAAACTGAAATTTGTGATTGCTTTGTATGGAGATTCAACAGAGCCAAAAAGTCTTCCTTTCCTCCCTGTGGAACACAATCATGCTCAGGGTCAGCCTCGTCACCATGAAAAGTGTTGTTGAAGCAGTGTTCCGGAGATCTGTGTTTCAGCTGGTGCAGCTGCAGAAAGGAAGCGGCGGCAAAATCGCACTGACAACTGGGACAGAAAGTCCCAATCTTGCTCTCGTGAACTCTTTGATGGAGTTTTAAGGCACGTCCACAAGGAAAAGCTTTTTTGCACTCAGAACATTTAAAAACGTGAAAGGCACTGCTTGGATGTTTGATATTTTGCTCACAAAAGGACTTCGACACCAAAGAAAACTTATCTGCTGTAAAATCCATGAAAGTTAGATCTTGAAACCCAAGAGGATAGGAATGGTAACAGTTCAGACGTGTATTGGGCTGTAGAATATTGCATTTGTGATCAGCATGAGCCGTGTAGTTGATGGACAACGTATCACACTTTTGGCAGAGGATAGGATCGTTAGGATGGGTCTCCATGTGGCTCTGGAGACCGTATTTACACAGAAATGACTTTCCACACACGGGACAATATAGTTTCTCTTCATCTGCTTTTGTTGGGCTGTCCATTTCGTCGGATCTCGGCTTCAGCTCTTTCTTTCGGAGGTCCAGAGAGGTTGCATCTGTGCAATCTGTGTGCGTGCGCATGTGTCGGTGCATGTTCCCATTAGTAGTAAATGACATGTCACACAGTTTGCACTTGAAGGGCCTCTCTCCGGAATGCACCAACATATGGCGGTCCAGGGAACTGGCCGAGCTGAGGGACTTGTGGCATATCAGGCACTGGTGAGTTTGATTGTTGGTGATGCAATGTTGCTTCATGTGGAGTGTCAGCGAGGAGGAGGAGTCAGTCTCTATGTTGCATACCGTACAAATAGTTGAAGAATTCTTCTCATCCTAAAGGAAACAGAAATATCTGAATTAACTATCAATGAAAACATATCAACAAGGTGCGTAATAATAAAATAATTTCTCACTTTTGCATAATTTTACAGTTAAACCTTCCTTATTTTGATATTATATCCCCACCCTAAACATCTTTCATATATTTGACCCATTTTATTTTCTAAAATCATTACAACTTAAGTTAAAAAAGTATTGAAATTTTCGAGAGGATAAGGCAAAATGGCGAGTGTGCAAAACCTCTACTACTGAATAGGAAATATAATAGGAAATAAAAATAATGACAAACAAAAATTAGTGATATCCAAAGGGTAGAATAACGTATAGAAGAAAAACAGGCGAAATTTACTGAGGCTAATGCTATTAGATTTTGAAATGCGAAAGAAATTCAAGACTGATGAGCAAAAAAAGGCTAAAATGCGTTAATTTTATGCTAATCCTTAAAAGCTGGCCAAATATAAAAAAGGATAAATTTTTCGTTTATTTTCAAGCATCCTTGATAAAATCAAGTATTGGAAAGTTTTTTCAAGGACCCGTCGGATAATTAATTGTTTTTCCAGAACCACTAGTTTTCAAAATAAAATTCAAGAAGTTTACAATTGTAGTGAGAATCTTGCACATGCTCTTAATTACGTGGACAGCCACCACCATGGCATAAAACGTCCAAAAAGTATAAGCAATCAAAATGGTGGAACAATTAAAGAATTCTGCTGAATCATCTCAAAGTTAAAAACTGCAGGCATCATTTGAAAAACTTAAAAAGAGATTTTAATTCAGATGTGAGCTGATAACAGTTTTTTTTTTCTTCTTTCTAATGGGGCTGCACTAGAGGCATTGCCTTTTGCAGACCTAGTGCAATCTCCTAGCATTGCATTCACTCTTTCACGTAGGGTCTGGTGGGGGAAAGTGGCCAATGGAGTAAAGTGGTCATACGTCAAATAAATGGCTATAGCTTGGAAATAAATGTTCGAATGAATGTGAAAATTTTATTTTACAGTAAGGCAGTTAGAAACTACATTTTGAATACAAAATTTTACAACTGGCAAAATTTTATTCAGTAAAAAAAAACATTTTGCATGAACATGAAAAATTTTAAAATCTAAACACCTATTTTAACATCCTTGGGAAATTTTGTTTGTTAGAATTAGGAACAAATTGACTGTACAGGAAGCTTCCTACATGTGTCAAGAACT
This sequence comes from Uloborus diversus, assembly GCF_026930045.1. Taxonomy (NCBI): domain Eukaryota; kingdom Metazoa; phylum Arthropoda; class Arachnida; order Araneae; family Uloboridae; genus Uloborus; species Uloborus diversus. The sequence continues at coordinate 66,205,532 of NC_072738.1, forward strand.
ATTACTCATTAGCAGTTAGCCGAATCTATTTTAGATAATTTTTTAGAACAATTTAAGTAAGATGGGGTAAAGTGGTCATAATATTAAGCTTAAACGAATATTGTTCTTCTAATGTCACTTAATCTTAAGGTATAAGGCAGATACAAATTAAATATTAATTTTACTTAATATGTATTGTTTTTACAGTAAACGGGGTTAAATATACGAGTATATGCGTATAAATACGTATATATACTGGTGTAGACATGTACATAGATGTATTCACATAAATGTGCCAATAAATATGTATATGGGTATCTCCAAGTATTTTTTATCCATACAGCTATACATTCTACTATACACGTATATATGCTTAGGTACTCAGGTAGACACTTACATACAAGCATATGATATAAAAGTATACAGGGTGAATTTACATTCTTGAGAAAATTATTAAAACGTGTTAGAAGAGAGGATAAGAAGCAAGAATCAATAAGGAACATATGGTCACAAACACAATGCTGACATGCTACATGCACGCAAAGTGAGAAACTGATGAATGCAAAAAAAGTCAAATACCATTTTACACAACTTTTTAGGACTTAAGAAAGTTTTAAAGCGATTTATTTAATTTGCGACCTTTAGCTGTAATACATGCGTCGCATTCACAGATCCCTCTCTGTTGCAATAACGAGACTTTTGAAAAACTTTCATCAGCCGCTACGCCTTTGTTGCGATGCTTGTATTAAAGCTACTACAGACCGTAACTTTCAACAACTGCTCGAAATATTTTTTACAAACTAAAATGTTAGGTAAAATCATCTTTGTGCAACAAATTTGTGCCCTGCTTTGCATTTATCAGTTTCTGGCTTTGTGTGCATGTAGCGCGTCAGTGATTATAACTTCCTTATGATTCTTTGCTTCTTATCCTCCCCTCTCACACCCATTTGATTTTTGCCCAAGAGCTTAGATTCACTCTGTAGGCCGACAAGTATATAAGCCGATATTCTCGTGTATACATGCATGTACTGTTGTATACACGTAAATGTAAGTATATACGTCTATACAGGTATATAATCGTGTTTACACGTATACATGCGTATATACTCATGCTTCCATATTATATATACGTGAGTAGACACGTACAAAGACGCACTGGATGTATCCACGAATTAACTCGTGTACACCCATATATGTATGTATGTACACTTATATATGCGTATATACGTCTACTATACACATACATACTCAAGTATGCACGTATTTTCTCGAGATGCAAGTGCATTCGCGCATATGATGTTTGTTTATATGCGTATATACTCGTGACACGTATATACATGTGACATGTATGTATTTATGTAGACACGTATACACTCCTGTAGGTAATCACGTATACATGCTTATATACTCATATATACACGTATATACTTAAGTAGGCACGTGCATGCCTGTATCTGATGTATACATGTATCTACTCATGTAGGAACGTGTTTACTCGTGTATAACACGACACGTATATATTCGTGTATACACGTATGTACTCGTGAATATACTCGTAACTATAAAAAACACTGAAATATACAAGTATTAGGGTTCTTTATAATGGTTTTGCATCTATTTTTAACTATGACCACTTTACCCCATGCTATGACCACTTTCCCCCACCCCATGGGATAAAGTGGTCATAAAAACATAGGGAAAAGAAAGTTCTATAAAACTACTAAAATCAATATTTTTCTTCCTAAAATTCAATGTATTGTGTTCTTTAATAATGCAATGTAAAATAACAACAAAAAAACTTGAAGTGTTTAAAGAATTTGTTGCATTTATTATCCACCTAAGTTGAAAACCTACGATTTTATGACCACTTTACCCCACCAGACCCTAGTACCACTATCCCTGGGATGCCATTGCTACAAGAATTTTGACGTCCAGTTTCCCCACTAGATGGAGGCACCTGGACTCTATTCGATGCAAAACTGCACAAGGAATTTTTTTTGCCAAGAGATACTCCATGCCAATTGAGTACTCGAGGGATCTTTTACATGCCGCATAATAATACGACATGGATGCTATTGATTTTTCGCATCTTAAAAATCCTCCAGCTGGAGCCAGGTTTGATCCTGCACTTTTGGGTGTGAGAGGCCAGTGTCTCAACCACTACAATACTCTGTCAGCAAAGTTGATACTAGTTTATTGTAATTGATGCGAGTGCCTAAGTTCAAGGCAGCGTAGAACTAATAATCCCCTTGTCACATTCATCTATGATTAACTTGAAATTCCAAGTAACATTAAAAAGTGAGAACAAACACCAATTACTGGTATGCCCAAATTTCGCTGCAAGAAAGACTACTTGGGAAAATTAATTTTATCAGAGTAAGTTAACTCTGTCTTACAAGACGCCTACTAAGGAATTTCTGATCCTGTAACCCCCTCCCCCCTAGTTGGATGAACAGCATTTTTAACTTACTTCTGCAGCATCAGCAGAGACTAGAGGAGGAGTTGCTTGGGTCGATTCATTCATGTTTTTCTCATCATTCAATTCGGAATCAATGGGAAGATCTCGTTCCTGTACATTGTTTTTCGAATCATTGCTAGGATTTTCGTTAGAAACTTTCACTTCAATTTCCATCAATTTTCCCCCCTCTGTAACAAGTGTCTCCTCTGCCTCCTTCTCCCCTGAGTCGAGGCTGACTTCCGACTCACGTTTCCCCTTTTCATCTTCAGGGATTGCGACAAGATCAATAGGTTCTGAAATTAAAAAAAAGAAACATAAAGAATAGACCAACTTTGAACAAACAATTTTGATACAATAAATCCTTACTTAGGCAAATATATTACATAATGAACACTCTGTTATAGCAAGTTTTTAAAATGGTTCTGCCAAAACATATATTCCACCAATGTGAATGCATTTAAGGTTTTTCAATAGATTTATTTCAAACAAATCTAAGAAGCTTCTTCTGCCTTTACATAGCAGTTTAGTAAGACCTCATTTGGAGTATGCTGTTTCTTTGGTCGCCTTATCTGAGGAAAGATATTTCTGTATTGGAAAGGGTTCAAAGAAGGGTAACTAGACTAGTAAGGGGACTTTCAGACTTGGATTATGATACCAGACTTAATAAGGCTTAATATGTATAGCCTAGAGCAAAGGAGAGTCAGAGGGGACATGCTTCAGTTGTTTAAATTTATCAAAATGAAAGACGTTAATGGATTAAATTTTTGCTTGGAAAGCAGGACGAGGGGTCACTGTTTTAAGCTATTTAAATCTCAGGTTAACCTGGAAATTAGGAAAACCTACTACTTTAGTAGGGTCCTGGGCACTTGAACAGCTTACCGGAAAAGGCAGTAATGAGCAAGGGGGTGGACAGCTTTAAGAGGGCCATTGATCTTCATTGAGGACTAATAAATTGACTAGAACCAGCTTAGCTGGGTTCAGAGTCTGTTGCTGGTTGTCACATTTGTATTTGTATATTTGTATTCCTAAATATTGAATAAGAATTCCAAGACTCAAATGTTTTGGATATAGTGTACCAAAATTTTTCCTTTTTTCAAGTTTCACTTTCTGTTTCTAAAAAGCTCTTCTTCCTCCTCAAAAATTATCAATGCTTTTTTTTTTGCAATTCAACAAATGAAGACATCTCGTACAAGGTTTCTCTTTCTAATGAGGCTTACCACTTTTTTCTGTAAGTAAATAATTTTGCAGTGAATTTTTTTTTAAATCTTGTTCATTAGCAGATTGATTGGTTTGACAAATAGGTACTATTTTATCTTTCTTTTAGTAATATGATGTGTTGCAATACCTTCTTTATCCTGGGGAGGCAGCTCAGCTGTTGCCTCTTTTTTCACTTCATCTTGGGGCAGAGTCTTCTCGACCTTTCGGATTTTCTTTACTGAGATAGTATCTTTCTTGCTGCTCTTGAACAAAAGATTTTTTCTCCTTGCATGGATTTTTTTGCAACTTGTCACCTTTCTCGAGAGAGTTTTTGATTTGGACGGAGGCACTGAAACACAAAAAATGTATCCATATAATAACTTTGTAAGCAATTCAAGTATAAAAAGAAAATAGTTTTTAGAAATGATATTGCAAACAGATAAATTGACATTCAGCTTTGTTGATACAAGCAGTTTATCAGTACAGAATTAATGAGTTTATATCTTTCATGAGCCTTAATACCAAGATACTTAACTCATGATCTCTATAATAATAAGCTGTAAAACTTTTCAAAAACTTGGTAGATTTCAAATTTTTTGCACATTATGAAACTATGATGCTATTCTCAGATCAAGATTTTTTGATAGCTTAACATCTTAATTTCAGAAAAGAGGACATCTTGGAATATTTTATGACTTTCATTAAAATAAAGTCATTTTTTGACATCAACAGTAATGTACTACCAGGCCCGTCACTTCAAATTTTTCAAGGAGGGGTTGGGGCATGCACTCAATGAAAATTTTTACAAAAAAAAAAAAAAAAGCCAAAACATGCCCACTTACATGTAAATACATTATTTCCCCCAAATTGGGGGAGGGTGACCCCCCCAAAAAATGATAAGCTTTTTTCACTAATCTTTTTTTTTTTTTTGCACTTTTTTTTCTGGGCAAGTTCTTTCTTCTTATTTTAAAACTTAAATATAAGGAAAAAAAAGCCCTTTTCCAAATAACCTTTCAAACTTAAAATTTCGTTTTTTATATTTAAATGAATGTTTCAGCTTCACTAAAGTTATGCTGCACACAAACTTTTGAACTTGACTAAGCAAATAGCTATAATCCAAAAGCTATAAAATATGTCACTACTAAACAGTTACAATTACAAAGAAAAGTAAGGAACTTAATCTAACTACCACTTATTTTGTAAATTTAACCATGTGAACTTTAGGACACATTGATTGCTCAAGAATCAATGTATAACCTCCAGTCTGAGAATCAATGTATAACCTCCAGTCCAGTCAATTGAGGTTCATATAGTTAAAATCAAAATTGTTTACTTTTTTAGGATTTTGTTGTCACTTCTGGAAAGCTGAGAGATATAGTTCTAAAACAATAAAAAAGGCAGTAGCATAGAAAAAGATTTATTTTTGAAATGATTAATCAAAGAATATATATATATATATATATATATATATATTTAGAACTCGACCGACGCATTTGCAAAACCGATAGTCGAAACAGGGGGAGGAAAAAAAAAATCGGTATCGGCAACCAATATAAATTGGAAGGTAAATCGACCTTGAAAAATATTCAAATGTAACTCCGATATAACGCCGATACTTTCTCAGGGGGAGAGAGCAGCAAACAAACAAACAAATAAATAAATACAAATGTGACCAGCAACAAGCTTTGGGCTCAAGTTAGGCTGATCCTAGACAGCATATTAGTCCTCAATGAAGATTAATTAGACCTCTTAAAAAAAGAGCCTTTTTTACTCGACTGCGCATGCGCGACGCAAAGGAGGGTAATGTGTTTATGAATCTATGTATGTTTGTTCCTATGTAGCGTTGTAGAGGCTAAACATCTTGGCCAATTTGATGATTTTTCAGTCAGTCTATTTGCCTTAACTTTGGGAGTCACTAAACACATGACAGTAATAAAAATTTACCATATCAACAACCAGTTGCCATACTGTCAGTTCGGGATCGTGTCGCGCGCTAGCATTTTTTTTTTTTTTTTTTTTTTTGTTTACTAAGTCTACTAATTCGATTTTCATCCCTTAACATGTAGCATTTGTTTTTGTCATGATTCAGGGGACTGAGTTTCGCGAAGTGTACGTTTTTGACGGATTTTTTTAGTTTTGCGAAAAAGAGGTTACTGACGACGTTTCCGAGGTCGCGTCATCATGATTTATACAGGCTGTTTATCCAGCTGTGGTTGACTTAAGTTCGCGCATTTTTGCTAAAGGTCAAGCATATGTAGCTTTAAGCCGAATTAAGTCCCTAGAGGGAGTAATTATCAGTAGCTTAGACCACCGCAAGTCACTTAATCATCTTAGTAATTCTCACGATATAAACTCTCTCAATAAAATGACAAGATTGCGAAATTTGCCGTCTTATAATCATAATAACTATGTCAATGAAAATTAACTAAAAAGTGTAAAATAATTATTAAATAAAAACAAAAACCCGACTGCGTAAAAACCAAAAAAAAAAAAAAACTAAAAAGAAAAATATGTAAGCCCAGTAGTTTAGAATGTTATTAAGTACTACTGAATAACTACAGCATTGAAATAGTTTTATAATCGATATACACACCGTAAGACAAATCATAAATTCAAAAGCAGAATAGAAGGATCAACAGTCGGGGCCCATTCAAATTTTACGGTGTTCGTTGATTGGTCAAAATGGAATGGTCCCGACAGTTGATCATTCTGTTCTGCTTTTGAATTTATGATTTCTCTGATGTGTGTAGCGATTATAAAACTATTTCAATGGCGTATAGCTTTAAAGTAGTACTAAACAACCTTCTAAACTTCTACTGGGCTTTTTTTTTCTTCTCAGGGTTTTTTTTTTTTCGGTTTTTATGCAGTCAGGTTTTTTTTTTTTTTTTTGTTTAATAATTATTTTCATTTTTTCTAACTTCAGAATAAGTGTGCAGAAGGCATAAAAACTCAACAACCGCGGGACCAGCACAATTTCGAATTTCGGCATTTACTGAATTTCAGACAGCAACCAAATATGTTCAATGGCGGGCTTAAAAATTTATCGAACGATAGCCCAGTGTTTTAAAGTTGATGAACTGTCATCCCCCCTCCTAAGAGCAAGGGCGCTAACCCCTAAATATAGCAAAGCCCCCCCCCCAAAAAAAAGAGAAAAATACCCTTCGAAAACAACCCACCTAAAAATTTCAATGTTGCAGTCTGTGCCATGATCCACCCCCGCCCCCCAGGTGGGCACCCTTGGAATTAACTATACAACATGCTAGCATATACTAAGTGGAACAATCTCTTATATAATTAAAAACTGAGCTCATCTATGTATGTCCAAGCTTCTTCTCCCGAACGACAGTGAACTGACCATCGAACCAGGTATCGATGGATTCGTAATCTTCCCGTCTTCATGTTTGGCTATTTAACATAATCCTCCGATAATAATTAGCGGATATATCAATTAAAAACTATTAATTATGACTCTTAGATTTCAAAATCAAATCCCTATTTTTCGAAGGCCCTATTTTTCCCTCCATTCAAATTATTATTTAGTGCTTCATCTCAACTTTCCGTAACAATGCTTTATTAAAATTTGTAGTTGTAGCGTGAAGAAAATCGTTAAATGAAAGATCTGTAGCCATTTTTTTTCTCGAATATAAACAAACAAAAAAAACATTGGTTTTTGTTTTGAGGCTTTTCCTGCAATCGGGGGTTTTAAAATGTTTACTTTTTGGTTATTTTTTCGCAATCTGCCGCAAAATTTCTGTTTTTTTTTTTTTTTTTGGTTCAAGCTTGATTGTTGAACACGCGTCACTAGACAACTATTATTTTCGAGGTGCACTGTGCAGAGCCGGGCGACGCAGCTAGTCGAGGATCAAAGATGAGAATTGATTTAATGCGGGGCAAAATCTTCGCAAAATCTTCCTCAACAGTACTCAAACAGCGGGTCATTTTTCTGATTTTAGTTCAACCCCATTGAGCAATCACTAACGAAATCAATACTGGCACAATGATATAATTTTATGTAACGTAACTGTTAATCGAAAGCATTAAAGCTCAACTACATGAAAAGTGCGAAAATTCACGGATATCCAAATTTACGAATTTTGCGCATTAATGAATATCCGTATTTTGAGTTGATGGTGTGGTAGTCTCGTTTAACACACATACACGCAAGTAACCTATAATAAATTAAAAAGTAAAATGCAATTGATATTAAATCAGAATAAAGGCAAAAATGCACAAAATTTTAACAGCGGAAACGAAAACATTTTAAATATCGCAATCGCAAAAACGGAACTTTTCCACCCATTATTTTTGCATTTTTTTTTCTTTTAAAATATTTTCTCAATAAAACGTTTTTTTTTTGGGGGGGGAGGGAGGGGTTGAACTACGTGAATTTCTACCAACCGCAAGGGATGTGGTCAATTACAAGAGAAAACAAAAATATACCCCTTGGAAAAAAATAATAATCTTTACTAATAATTAAGTTGAAAGTCTGTCTCTAGATGTCTGTACGCGCAATGCGCCTAGACCGTTCGACCGATTTTCATTAAATTTGGCACAGAATTAGTTCGTAGCATAGGGGTAAGCACCTCGAAGCGATTTTTTGAAAATCGATTTTGTTCTTTTTCTATTGTAATTTAAAGAACATTTTACCTTGCGAATTATCATAATGTGGACGAGTAAAATACCAAATTATCATAATGGGCGAGCAAACGAACCTAGCATATTGGCGAGAAATTCATCATCCATTATTTGTAAATATACAAGCGAACCAAATGACCTTTTAATTTTCTACTACGGGCAAAAGCGTGCGGGTACCGCTAGTAATAATATAAAAGTAATGGACTTTTTTCTTTGCTTTCCCGCGCCGCTAATTTTCACTTAAACGTCGGGATAAAACTAGTATTTCGTATTAACATGTTTTTGGTTCTTTTGGATTCCTTTAGATGCAAGCTTTCCTCTGATTTTTTCTTTCTCTATACTACCAAAAACCAAACATATTTGCGGCTGATATGTGAGAACATCTTCATTTATTTATTTTTTCGTTACAATTTCCAATAAACAAGGGTTTTTCATTTATTCCTGGGTCATTCCATGCGAAATGAGCAAATCAGCTATGGCTAACATGTCACAGATTTAAATGAAAATTTTTATTTAGGTAAACCATACATATCTATGAGGGAATGCAAAGTATGGAAGTTTAAAAACTGTTTGTTGCTTTGTTATTCAAATTAGAAGTTGATGCTACCGCTAAGCCTAAATTTTCAGAGTCCATTGCTACCAGTTTGTGACTAATTAACTCCATAAGTTATAAACGTACACTTAAAAAACAAATATGTCCGCATTCTATAAACAATTCTTTATTGAGAAAGAGCAAAGTAAAATTTATTCGGATCTTTTTTTGAATCTGAGATATTAACAAAAATTGAAATTTTGCCAATTTACTTCAGATTTTAAATCACTCTTCTAGCTCTTTTAATGAAAAAATAACAGTAAAAATGATTCAGATTAAAAAATTATCTATAACTAACTATCTACTCTAATTTAGTAACTGTTAATGAATTTCTTAATGACGAAATTGTACTTTAAAAATCGAAAATTTCCAAAAATTTTATTTTTTCCTCTGTTTTAGATGTTTTTTTTGAAAATGAGGGAATGCTCTAAATTTACTTAATTTTTTTTTTACGCAACATATTGAAGTGTCTAGAGATGAGAACAGTCGGAAAAAAAACCGGAAAATTTCCGAAAAAAACGGAAAAAACCGTTTTTTTTTCCCGAAGTAGTAAATTTTAACTTCGGAAAAATTGAAAAAAAAAATGAATTTTTTCAACTCTTCAGGGTTTTAATTGAAATTTTCAGCAAAAAGTGATTAGAAATTTATCACGCTTAAATTCTGATGCTATTTACTCTCCCCCCCCCCCGTTTTGTGTTAAAATACTGTCTAACATTAATTGAAGTTGTTGTATGACAATATAATTTGCATATAGATCAAAAAATGTTTAATAATACTTTTTGCGAAAGAGCTTAAACCAATAACCTTACTGAAGAATTTATTTTCCTTCTTCATAAAACAAACAAGCATAACTTTAATCACAAAACTATGTTTCTGCTGACTGTGCGAAACCATATGTACAGGGTGCGGCAAAAAAAAAAAAAAAAAAAAAAAAAAAAAAAAAAAAAACCGGCCAAGCAATTTCCGAAGAAACTCTACTAGAAACAAATAAATTAACAAAACATAAAAAATAATAATATGAGAAGAACTTTAGCAATCAATAAATTTAATTGGTTTCAAACTAGCAGCCTTTTGCAGTAATACAGAGATGCAACTGCTTATTGAAATTTTCATTCAAGGGCAGCAAGTCCTTTAATCAATCCTATTCCCTATAAAGCAATTGGTTTAGAAAGTCCAAACTTATGTGTAATTTAGGGTAGACCTTTGACTCTGAAACAGGCCATTCAGTGTAATAAATGGGATTGAGGTCGAGCGAGTAGAGCGTCCACTCTAAAGATGATATCATGTAAAAAGAATGCGCCTTGCTCCATTCTTGTCTTTTTGCCCATATGAATCGGTGTGGAGTTAAAGGAAAATGTCCGGGTCTCTACAATGCTGAAGTGCTCCTTAGGCCCATAGAAGTACAATAACTTCTAAAATGTCCTTCTGGTTCACTTTTTGATTCATTTTACGGCCCTCATCCACAAAAAACTAGAGATTTTTTGTCGCTTGTGCTGATTCCATCTCAGCGTGACTTCGGGTTTTGGCGATATCTAACACTTTCTAAGGTGCTTGGAGTGTCTACAGACCAAATCCTATGGTTCTGGTGGATGTGAGCCGGTGGAACAGTAAATCAGTAAAAGGTATCCCTTCTAGCGTGGACTTGCGGCCCCGTCTCAAACGTTTCTGGCATTTTTGGAGTCATACGAAAGCCTGAACTTTTTGGAACTCATAAAACTTCTGTTTGGGCTGTTTTTTCCCTTAGTCGCACTTATCGGTCACAAATTCCCAATTACTGCTCTCGTGGAAACCCAAGGATTTCACTGAACTCACTTTTGGATGACCTAACGATTAACTGAAATGTTCACTGTTCGTTTTTGTACACATTCCCGACTATCATTTCCAAGCCACTTGAAACGGCTTGCCGTTTCAAATACTGTTTGTCGAGGGAGAACAAGCAAACGAACTGTCGTTCTATTTGGTTAAACAACTTAAAATAGCCGGTATTTTGCTTAAAAATTGTAAGAAATAATAATAAGAATGCTTAATAATTGTAAGAAAATCGAAAAACAATACATGAACTGGGTAATATATTGTAAATTATTTTCTAATAAAGTGAGAAACAAAAATAAATTAGGCACTCATTAATATGAAATAACTTTTCTTCCATTCGAAGATACAATTTTTATCCGATATTTTTTTTGCCGCACCCTGTATGTTTGCCGTGCTAAGCAAAAAAAGGGGAATTTGCACTTGGGATCAAGCTGAGATATTGTATTTTAAAGTGTGGCTCTTCCATATATTTGATTCAAATGTCTTTTTTTTTTTTTTTTTGAGAATTTTTCAAAACAACAGTTCTTGGTCAAATGACCCTAAAACATTTTATTTATTAAGTAAAATACGAAACAGAGAACAACTTGGTTATAATAACTCAAATTTGTTCAAAAGTGCTGGTATGACTACTTTTATTACTGTGCTTAGCACGGCCCTATGAATAAACTGAAACTGTAGTTTAAGTTTTGGTTCAGCTTAAGAAACACCAATTTAGTTTTAATTTAGTATGAGACTGGATTGGAAAAAATCAAAACCCAAGAGCTTTCATTTTCAGACAGTAAAGTTACATTGTATTATTTTTCTTTCAAAAAAAAAAAAAAAAAACAGTCATGTTTAAAAGTCGAAATTTTCAATTAATACTTCAAGTTTCAATATGGCAATCTAAAATAGAAAATGTAGTTATTACGATTAGACATACATTACCCAATATTATTGGTTGAATGACGACTTGATTTAGTTCTGGTGTTTGATCATGAAAGCTCTCAGTTATAAAACAAAAAGGTTTTTTTTTGTTCTAATTAATCTTACCTTTATGTGTATTTCTGTCAAGCAGATCTGTGGATAGCATATATTTCTTAATGCTTAACCCTTTATCTGTTCCAAGAAACACAGAGCTATTAAGAAACCCTAATTTTATTCATAAAAAAATCAAATTTTCCATTTTTTTCCAATTTTTCCCGAAAAAAACTGTTTTTTTTCCTCCATTTCAAAATTTCCGGAAATTTTACATCTCTACTTTTAGATGCTACTAAATTTTAATCATTGGTATCAGCGTATTTATGTTACTATAGTAACTTGAACTAAGATAAAATTTCATTAGTTACTTCTTTTTATTTTGTAAGTTTAGCAAAACTGACCATTTCTTTCGTGTTTCATTTTCTCAAAAGCATGTTTATGAAGTACAGTCTGAAATGTACATTGTTTTAATTGAAATAAATGCTAGTTCTTATGCACATGTCATTTACTTGCTTTTGCATCATTTAGTCGTTTATCTAATTCTTTGAATTCTTGTAATTTCACATAAGGGTAAATCCATACAGGGTTCCATACAGTATAAATTACTCATTCATGTTCAAATATTTCTAAGTTATCAAATTAAAATAATTATTTTGAAAACTACAATATGTTTCTTTAATATAATGTATTATATAGGGCACAATATACATAATTTAAGAAGGTGCCATGACGTTTTCACACTTCTTATTTCTGTTTTAATGTGTGAATTGACTAGCAAAATTGCTTAATTTCAAAAACCTGTCACTTTTTTACAAACCAAATACAAAAAATAATATGTATAACATGTATAGTACTTGAACGGAATATTCAATTGGCCAGGAAATTTTACTTTTAATTCCATCCCTTTTTGGTTTATAGGGGTCTAATAATGTCATTTTCGTCATTTTTCGGATTTTTGAGGGGCTGTAATCTATAAAGGGTGCACAAACACACAATAACAGTTACATATTCTTTTTAGCATGGTTCAAGTGATTAGTTTTTGTCGTATTTCATTTTGTGTTTCCGTCCCCTACGTGAGTTATCCCCCTTTGAAATGAGTAAAATTTTTACATTTGGCCTAGAACTTTAACCTGTTGCCATTATTTTAATTATTAACTTACAGCTACGTAACTCAGCATGTAAGACTATCAACTTATGCACTTTAACATCAAAGTTAAATTAACTGTCATAAATGTTATTCAAATACATTTCGGCCAAAATGCAAAGGTCTAAAAGTCCCATTTTTGACTACGAAAATCACTTTTGATGACCTCTTAAAAAATCAAAGGTCCAGTTGAGAGAAAAAATAAAAGTGGTTTTAAAAATCTTTCATAGGCAGCTTTTAGGAATAAGAATTTCAAAAAATAAAATAAAATAAAATAAAATAAAATAAAAATGGTCGAGCGTACCCATCCGTCGAACCTGTATGGATTGACCCATAAAATTAAAAAAAAAAGCTATTTTTCTGAATTTTATTTTACGTTTGGAAATCAAAAACTAATTTCGAGTTTCTTCAAGCAAATAATAGAAACACAGTTCTATATTCTTGTAAAATTTTAAAGTTGTCTGAATTTTCCCTCATTTGAATTTTTGTGTGTATTTGAAGGGGAAAATCATCATTTTACAAAATCTCACTAAGTTTAAAATTGATTTTGAAGACAAAGGAGTAAAATACAACTTCAAAAGCAAGACATTTCTTTTATGATACTTAGCATATTATTGGGTATTAATTTCATCAAAGCTGATGCATTTCTTAAAGATTGAGATTAAAAAATAAAATGCTTAAATATGAGAAAATTGAAATATTTTCAATTTTTGAAACTCGGTTAAAAGTTAACTATAATAACTTTGAAAATTTTACTGATATCAGATTAATTACCCTACTCCATAGATTGCAACAACATATAACTTTAATGTTTTCATTTAATAGTTAATAAGATACAAGCCTGCAAAAGTGCAACATTTAGCATTAATGAGAATGCTGTTCAATTTGACCAATTTTCAATCGCATGTAACTATTCAAATAAAAAAATTTAAGCAAAAATATTTTAGATATTTTTATATAGGCATAAAAGGAACCTGTATACCAAATTTCATAAAAATCTGTTACCATGCGGCCACCACTTTTTTGCGAATTTTGCTCATTTCGTACGGAATGACCCTCCTGCGAATACACATACAGTCTTTTTTTTTTTCAGAATCCTTGTAGTGCTTCTGAAGCTCTTTCCGATGACACCTAACCAAACCAACGTTTAGCTAAACGCGTTTACAAACTACACTAATTCATAACTTTACAAAACGCTAAATCACAACAGTCACGCGTATGTACCTACAGTTATCCGATGATGTCCACATGCAAAACAAATATCGCACATCAAGTACTTAAAGACATAGCAAGCACTTACATTCATTGTGACCTCAACCGTTATTAACGCATTATTAGTAGCGTAGTTATTTGCGATTGACACCAGAGGGTATTGATAACAAAAGCCTGTAATCGCCAATTTATGATTTTGCTTCTGTCTGCATTGAAATTAACGTCGATTTACTATATAAAAACATGAATACATAAAATCAAATAAATAAATAATAAAATAAATATTTAAAAACAAATAAACAAGTAAAGAGTCTTTTTGTACTATACGATTGCAGCCAAAAAAAGAGCGGTGCACAACTAGACCCCACGGAGATCCTACATACGAAATTCCAACCTTCGACGGAACGCAGTTTTTGAGTTATGCGACATATGTTCGTAAACACATACACACGTCATGAGAATTCGGGGATGGTCAAAATAGATATTTTGATTGTCTATATGTTCGAAGATACCATGTATATACGGATGTGCGAAAACACTAATCAACATTCAATTGGTGGCGAGTTAATTAGAAATTAAGGACGAAAATTGAGTAAAAATACTTCCGCGATTACAAATACTTCCTTTACTTCGCAAAAAGGAAGCTGCGTGGAATCGCAAATTCGGTAATTTTTTTCAATAATCTTATTTTTTTACATTTTACCATTACATATTTTAAAAAAAAGATATTACTTTACAATATGTTTCACATATTTACTTATCATTAGCATGCCGCACAAAGCTTTTGCTAAAATTTGCCAAAATTGTGATAGAAAAATTCGCTAAAATTACTGTTTGGAAAAAAAAACCACACACACATAAGCACTGAAAAAATTATGAAATACAAAATTAGATCATTGAAGTTGCTAATTTGCAATAGTTAAAATCTAATATTTAATACCCAATAGATGACATATTTGAAAATATTGTCATTTTTTCTTGATCAGTGGAATCATTTAGAAATGAATCAAATGATGGGACAACGTTTTTGACGATAATTCAAGTGTTTTAATGGTTTTAAGTAATTTTATAGCATTGGTCATAGGTTATTGAAAAGTAAAAATAGTTGTCAATCGGCCCTTTTGAATCTTTGAACAATCGACTCAAGTAATGGAAAGACTCATGCAAAATTTGGTTCACGAATGGATCCAAATGGAAGCGAGTGCTGACTAGATTTTGGCACCAATTAAATAAAGGAGGTGTTACAATAGCATTATTTTTTTGAATGAAAAATAATGCAAAGACGAGGACAAAAAAATGTACAGATGGAAATTAAATTTAACTGATGCAAATTAGTTGTTGAAACAAATCGCACGAAAAGTGAGTGACACGATAGAATGTTCTTCTGATTAAGCGTAACTGGAACTTATAAAAAAATAACGCAGCTAGGATTCAAAAGACTAGGCGTACAGATGAACTCCAATGGGGAACTGGAGCTGGTTAGTTTTAGGCGTCATTCGATTGACGTTGTAGCGCAATCGAACGTTCTTCCTGCTAAGCCGGACTATTATAACATAAACGATAACGAATGGATTCAAAAACCAATAAAAAATAAATCAACTGATATACGCGTTTGCTCCTGCCAATAACAAATGCTGATTCAATTTCAGGACCCATCGCTCAAAAAAATGTGGAGTAATCGAATGTTTTTCGCTTTAAACATGATTTGTGCAGCTCCAAAAGTAATGCGAGAGTTCAAATAAACCAGGAACGGATACGATCGCCCCTCCCTTGAGGGACTCTCTGCCGATAATTTTTCGAAAATGAAGTTCAAAAACCGCTAATTTAGACAAGTTTCGTTGATGTTAGGAAAAGGAAGGTTTGGGTTTGAGACCGTATCCTCGAACTGTTTTAGAATTAAAGCTCAAACCCTTTGTGTTCAATATTTTTATTTGCCGTTAGCCTTCGGATAATTTTCACAACAAAGAGTATTCACACGAAACAAAAAAAGAAATTTCCGTAATAAACACAATATACCAGTTTTAAAGCGCCATGGATCTCCCTACCCCCTCTCCCTCAGAAGAATGATCTGTTACAGTGCTTAGAGCAGGAATTAAATGGAGGGAACAAGTTCAATCATTGGCTTAACAAAAGCTTGGGCAAGGATCCCAAATCACGTGACTCAACAACGACGAATGGTCGACACTTTTTTTTTGCGTGAAACTAGCGGAATAAGTCTAATTTCTTCCAATGCTTTAAGATCTATCAAGCGACTTGGTGTCTGTTTCGCGAACGAAAGTCTTAATTCCCTCCATTTTATCTCTTCTCAATGTTACCGTCGTGCCCAATCTACGGCCCGCCGGTCAAATATGGCCCGCGAAGCTGATCCATGTGGCCCACTATGTTTAATATTATGAATCGAAAAATTCGGGAATAAAACCGATTGCTGCAAATTTAGAGCCAAATAATCAAATTGGGAAAAATGAGAAACAGATGGAAGCTTCGTCATCTTTAATCAAATAAGCATGCAGTAATGACAACAACAATTCTTGGTTTGAAATTTTCTTTCCTTTTTCGTAGTCCCTCATGTTATCTAAACATATTGATATAATATTTTAATGTGTGTCAAGTGTTCTGGCCTGCGAGATACATTCTCGAATGAGGTACGGCCCGCAGAAAAAAAACGTTGGGCCTCAATGATCTATTACAAAAAAAAAAAAAAAAAAAAACAGTAAATTCATCCCTTGACACAAAAATTAGGAGCAGTCAATAACTTTTTATAGATTAAAATATAAAAAAATAAAGGATCTAAGAATTTGTTTCCGATGAAGAATGCGATGTTTAAAATTGAATAAATGGGTATCCCGCTTTTTCGATTAATAATACAAATCAGTATGAAATAATTAATACATAGTATATGACTTTAAGTGAAAAGGATTTTTGTAATGGCACCATTTACATAAATACAATGATTCATGAAAAATTTTTCGATAAAAGCTACGAATTCCCTTAAGTACCAACGAACCGTTTAAAGCAAATAATGTTAACACAAATCTCACATTGTGGTGGGTTCACAAGTCAGAATGAACTTTCCACAAATCAAAGATTTAAAAAAAAAAAAAAAAAAAAAAGAGGCGTATATCAAAACTAAAAATTTCTAGCTAAAAATTTTTCCTTTAATACCTTAACTCTGATTTTATACCATTTTCATGAAATTAATTTAATACTTAGCTTACATTTCGTGAATATTAATCACTATGCTCATTCATTTGGGTCTTCTTTTTTTTATGAAAATGAATAATTAAAATTTCAAACAATAACACTTAGAACTTAAAAATCACAACAACAATCAGAAACGTAAAAACTCTTTTAGGTTTTATTCTTTTGAGAAAACTTTACCTTGAATTCATTCTCCAAACTATTAAGGGTATGGACTTAAGTAGCGAATTTCAAGTTTCAATTATTTATACAAATGTACAAAGCACATTTAGGTAATAGAATTTTAAAAACTGAAGAGAAGTTAAAAAAAAAAAAAACAATATAAATCAATTTTTAGTACACTTGATATTAAAAACATGATGTACATTAAATACCTTTAGATATTTTTTTTTCTATCGCAGGAATATTAATTTAAAATAATTCCAGCTAAAAATCTGAATATTTCATAATGCGACAATATGAGCTTTGAAAGTGAGCTTGAACTTAATTGATCAAAACATGATGGCGATGATTTAATGATCATCACGATGATTTAATAATTATCGTCGACATACAATTGGGAGTATGGAGACAACTCACAGTTTTGAAAATCGGAGATTACTTGGATAGCTTATTCGTAAGACCTAAGATTTTCGATCACTTAAATTAAACAACTGAAAAGAATAGAACTACAGCATAAAGCTTTCTTTATTGCAAAAAATTATTGTCTTTATTATGAACATGTTACTTTATTGCAGCCCTTCATTTATTCAAATACAGAGACAAGTTGCTAATAAATTTCGAATTTTCAGCACAGACACAGAAAGATCAAATATAAGTTCCGTTTTTCTTGCTAAACCAAAACCAAATTAAAGGCACTTGCAGACGTTACATCCCTCCTCCCTCAAATGATATTTTGGGGTCAGGAATTATTAATCAAAACTTAAAAGTTTTTAACAAGTAAACACAGTTTGTAAACGGTTAAGAACTTATCATTCATTTCTTGAAACATTTCAGACAATTAAGGATCTGAGGTCGGCTTATCCCCCCCTCCCTCCTAAAAATAAGGGCTTTTAACGCCGAACCCTTGAGCATGTCCAACACGTGACACAGGTTACTGTACCAACGAAAAGGGCATTCTTAGGACAAGAAAAAATGAGGATGATCTACATGAAGAAAACAACTGAAAAGATGAGAAAGAAAAAAAACCTACCCAGGTGCGGATGCTTGCTGCACGATGTGTGTGCGGACGGAATAGGGGTGGGCGATAAAGGCGGGGTGGTGCGGGGCATTGTCACCATGGTGACCATCCGGTACACAGACAGCACCCTCCGATGCCGCAGCATCAGCGGATCAATCAGATGAGTGTCCCAGCCTCAGGTGACAGGAGCGGTGGCGAAATCGATCGCCTGCCGCCAACACCCACCCCGCAGACGTTCGAAGAGGGTGGCCGGCGGTCCGGAACAGGTTCGCCGAAGCCTTTGGAGCCACGCGATTAAAGGGGGGTTATATTTTTCTGCATTTGTGGTTTACCCATGACCAGGTTTTCAATGACAGAACCAAAACATGAGGGATGATGGGGAATGAGACAACCAAGATATTTGAGTGCGCGCATGTGTTTCTCGCCCAATACATTAACGAATCGATCAAGTTTAATTTGTAACTAGTATAGCAAAAAATCTGTAAACCACTCAAAATGTGAATAAACATTTTACATTTTAAATTATGCTTGCAGAATTTCGACCAGACCTTACTACAAGAGCTTAAATCTTTAACCCTTTCAAAGGCTGAGAGAATATATCCCATCAAATTTATTAACTTAATTGGTTTTTAATTAAGAGCTTCAGGGACTACTTATGAAGCAGTGAGAAGCAAAGGGATGTAAGTGCCAAAATTAAAAATTTGAAGATAATCAGTACAAATGGTAGGAGAACCTCTCCTCTGTTTCAGGGAAAGAAATGGTACTAGTAGTTTTGATGAGTGCTACTATGCAGCAAGACTTAGAAAAAAAAATTTCAATGGAAGCCTACCTTATAGCTGAACTTAAAACGCATTTTACTTGAAACTTTGAAAAGTGCACTTACATGCCCTTGCTTCTCACTTATTCATGTGGCCTTTTTAAGGCAGAGGAATATAAACTTCCCATTAAATTTATTAACTTAAATCCTTGTTAAAATCTTTGAGAGCCTTTTAAAGATGAGAAAAGTACCGAATACGCCTATTTTTAAAAGATAAAAGTACAGAAAAAAAAAACCACTACAAATTTGCCTAAAATAAATTAAATGAAAACTTAAGAACTAAAGAGGAAACTTAAGTTTCATTTAAACTAAATGAAACTTAAAAATCAACTCAACAATAATTTATGAACACGATAAAATCGTTTCCACTTTGAACTTACATCATTTTGATTCAACCAGTCACTCTCTAACTTCTGTCATGTTAACTCTACGAGAAATGGTATTTCGATTTTAATGACTTTTTCCTATTTCTTGAAATTAACGGGCTGATGCGTGCATTACATGACTTCCTTTTACTAGAATTTAGTGTCATTTTCTCATTATTGGCAGTTTTAATATGATTCGATAGTTTACTCTCTAAATATCATCAACAGTGGCCAAATTGAAACCAGATTTTTAAAAAAAAAAAAAAAATCCGTCAAATTTGTCGCCAAGTTGGCGACAAAACTTAGCGACCAAAAGACTGGCGATATATCTCCAAGTGTCCGCCAAATTATAACACCACATGAGTTTACATCGAAACTAACAATGATTTCCCCTACAAAAGGGGCAAAAGACCCCCTTTGGAGCATGTGAATGCAACCGAAAAGGAAGGTGCACAACTAGACCCCACTGAGAGTCTACGTACCAAACTTCAACTTTCTAAGACATTCCGTTCTTGAGTTATGCAACATACATACACACATACGCACATACATACGTACATACTGACGTCACGAGAAAACTCGTTGTAAATAACTCAGGCATCGTCAAAATGGATATTTCGGGTATCTGTACGTTCCTAGGCACATATCCACGTGTGGTCGGGTTGAAAAAACTCAACATTCATTTGGGGGTGAGCAAAATGGAAATTAAGGCCGATTTTTGGGTGAAATTTTTTTTGCGAATACAATACTTTCTTTTTTGTAAAAGGAAGTAAAAATTAAGAACAGATCCAAAATCTGTCCGATTTTCTAAATTTTTTGGAGCATTTTTTTCTTAATTGCCTTTCGTTTTTTTTTTTTTTTTTTTTTTTTTTGTTTATTTTGATAAAAAGGAGTATTCCCGTAGGCATTAATGTCGAAAAACTTTTGAGTTTTTTGAAAAAATACCCTTCAAATAACCAAATCAAGAAATTCTTTTCAAGTACATATTCTTTATCAAGAGCTGTTTCCAACAAAGCTTAGTTGAAGCAAATCAGTCTAATAGTTGGAGATTTACAAATGCTTTCAATTTCTCTGTAGGCGCAAATGTTAGAAATTTTTTTTGAACGGTCAAAAATCAAACGGGAACTTGATCAAATAAAATAAAAAATGAAATGTGGGAATGAGATATCCTTGCCGAGATCTTTCGAACAAAAAACAGTTTGTTGAAACTTCTTTTGCTGAAAACTTCAGTTTGTTACTTAAAACGTTATGTGTGTGTGTGGGGGGGGGGGAGACAGAACGACAGACATACATTTACCCGGTCACAAAATTTTACTTTACCTTAACTTGTTTCACAATACATGTTTTATAATTTTATTAAATTTTCTAGTTTTTTTTTTTTAATCAATTTTTACTTTTTCTATATCTAATATATATAAGAAAGTATTGGATTCGTGCAAATTTTCGAATTTTGACGGATTCGAACGTTTTGAGGTGTGCGGAGTCCATTTCGACTTTTTTTGGAAAATGTCTGTCTGTCTGTGTGTGTCACGTCTGTGTGTGACCAGTTTTTTGTGTCCGCTCTACAGCAAAAACTAATGCATGAAATCGAACGAAATTTGGTACACATATGTGCCGCTATGTGAACTTGTGCCCATTGGTTTTTGGCGCGAATTCATCCAAGGGGGGTGGAGCAATGGGACGTTTTTTGAGTTACGCGCGATTGCTATTCCTCAGGAAGTAACTGGCGGAATCAAACAAAATTTGGTCCATATGTTGCCATTAACAGGAACAGGTGCTGATTCAATTTTGGTGTCAATAACTCAAACGGGGGTTGAGCTATAGAACGTTTTTTGTCGTCAATTGTGACTGCTGTATCTCAAGAAATAATGAACGGAATGAAAGAAAAATTTATCGGCAAGTAGCCTTTAGTGGGTATAAGAGCTGATTTTATTTTGGTGTCAACAACTAAAAAGGGGGTAGCGCAATCACTCGTACTTTTTTTCCATTGTGAGTGCCCTATCTCAAGAAGTAATGCTACGTTCTGGTTGAAATCTGGAATATATGTGAATCCATACGTAAACAGGCTTTTTTTCAATTTTGACTCCAATCGCTCCAAGAGGTGTTGATATTTTTTTTTTTTTTGCGAATAAAAATAGTTTTATTAATGCAACAATAAGAAAGATAAATCGTAATAGATTGTCGTCTGCGTATTTCTCGTGATTTTAATTGTATGGAAATGATCGGAAATATTATCTCAATGATTTAAAATTTTTAACAAATAACATATTTGTAATTAATTAAAGCAAGGCTTTTAAAATAACCTTCAATTTTCGCTCTTTGCTTTGCTTTCGCAATAATTCAGACATTGGGATGGTCGTCAAGTTTCTGCATGTGTAATTTTGTTTTTGTTGGGAATATTGCTTCCTCATCAAGCATGGGGAGGGATCAGAAAAAAAAAAGAAAAATATAGAAGAAAGTTTCGTGATGGCCACAACATACTAGTTTACTATGTTATAAATTTTCATCTATGCTTCTTTTTTTTTTTCTTTTTTACAAGAATTATTTTACAAGAAAGTAGGTAAAAACTACCCCACATATTTTTTTGAAAGCTTCATCGTTTGTTCTTGTGAATATTGGGAGTATCGGAAGAACAGTTCGAGAAAAACTCGGTAGGTATTCTTTAACATTTTTTTCATATTTATATATATTATAAATGCTTTTATTTATAAAAATAATAGCGAACCCAGCAAACGATGCCCTGCCGTATAAATTATTTCTGGTTAATATTTTCGTTGTTAAATTAAAAATAACGAATGTATTGTAACTGTGTGGGGACGGGTTCTATGATAGAAGGAGGAATGAAGTGCTGGTAATTTGGAATATTCAGAGTCAGCTTAAATGCTAAATGACATGTTCTGCCTTTATCTCAATACAATTGCTGCAATGTCAAATGATGCAAGGGCCAATGCGATGCCATTATTAGATCGTATTTCGGCAAGAATTAGCGAAATGGAGAAATATTTTCCTAGTTCCACTTGGTGCATCCAAAAAAAGAAAAAAGAATCCACCTTGTCTCGCCTTTACTACCAACACTGCTGCCAGGCGTTTAATTAGGGTGTCCCACTCCAAAATTTTCTTCTGCATTTTTTTACATTTTTTATTGTTTTGTATTTCTTTTATTTGGCGTAAAAAATATCTATATTCCCAAAATTTCACCCTCCTACCCTCCACTTTTCCATTTTTTTAATCGCGAATTTCCTAATCACCAAATATTTCCGCAAAAGAATCAAAGAGCAAAACTGAAAACCATTGGAAAAGCCTTGCTTCAATTACTTTCAAATACTTAAATATAAGATGGCAATAAATAAAATTTTCAATCACTTAGAGATTCCGATATTTTGCCGGAACGTCGAGTCATTATGACAAAAAAAAAAAAAAAAAAAAAAAAAAATCTGTAAAGGGACTTCCTAATTACTTAGCGGTATGAAATATACTTTACGATCTATTCTCATACCTAATAAATACATATTAAAATTTTCATTAAAAACGATCGAGCCGTTTTGGAAGCGTTCAAACACCAACACTGCGTGAGAATAAATTTTTATACATTAGAGATCTATCTTCGAAGTATTGCTTAAATGAACTTTCACTTTCCTGCCAAATACCAATTTCAGGAGACTATATTCCATTCGTGCATTAAAATATGATGAGTTTACGCTTTAACATTTCGGCGATAATGGCAATGGGGTCGTTTCCAAAAATTTAAAAGTATTTTTTTCTGAAAGAACATGCTTAAAAACATAGGATCTAATCATTTTTTAAATAACTTGTTTAAGGTTAATGTTTTTAAAAAATTACTTAAATAGTTGCGCTTTCATTGTTTACATTTCTTGCCGATGACATCACAAATGATGAAATGCCATTCTGTGTTGCCATTCACAAAGCAAAATATTTAATTCGCATCTTTACTCACGTGTATTGGCAACAATATGGTTGATAGCAAGCGTAGAGCGCAATTTTAATTCGCTTCTTGATTATCATAACGTGGAAAACACGGTACAAAATGGGCCAAAGAGCATCATTTGTGACGTCATCAAGACCACGCCTTGTTTGCAAATTTTTAAAAAAATAATTAAAAAATAACTGTTGGGAAAATGAAAGAATTTTCTGGGTCCATGTTATTTATTTTGCTTATTCTATTAATTTCAGTGACTAAAAGTGGTACTTTTGACTGAAGGAAACAACCCCACTGTATTTATTTTCTTCGGAAAACAGAGTCGTCAATCAAAAAATCTGTAAAAGTTGTTTCTCTGTCGGCGTAGTGTCAGTGCAGAGAAAACAACATTTCTCCGATACGTTATATCAAATCGAGAGAGAATAACGTTAAGGGGAGTCGTTATAACTGGAGAATAGATATTCTTCTGATTATAGGCTTATAACTGGCGTCAGGGGTATGGAATTGTTGATGATGGTCTACACAAGGGATTTATTGGATTTTGGGTGCATCCTTTTAGGAACAGCTCAATAAAAAAAATAGAGAATCAAGTAAATGATTAAATAATTTTGAGCTGCGAAATAAACTATAGAAAAACAACGCAATAAAGGCACAAATTCACAACTAATTGCAGACACGTGTTTCTAGGTTTCAAAGAATCTTTTTCTCAATCCACAACGGGGTCAGCCGTTGGTTGTAAATTTATGCATTTATTGCATTGTTTTTCGAATGGTTGCTGAGAATTATAATCTACTATTCATTTAAATGATAAATGCTGCAGTTTTGTTTTAGCTTTAACATTCATTACAGACGCCGTCTTATTAACCGGAGTAGTTCGTGAGCAAAATTTTTGATTCTGTTAAATACAAGCATCTCGCAAAATTAATGTCGGTTTTTGAAGAAAAAGTCGCACGGTGCTATAAATTTTGAAAAGAGCATTTCTCTCCAAAAAAATAATCAGAAGTAATAAATCGCTTTATCATTGCGGATTATATGAAGGGTAAATTTTTGCAATAGCGATTTTAACAAGATTAGTTTCGGGACTCATAAATAAAGAAATAAATAAAAAATAAACAGGAGAAAAATAAAAAAAAATAAATAAAAATAAATAAATAAAAATAAAATATTACAATAAATAAATAAGTAAACAGAACAAAAACAATAGATAAATAAATAAAATGGATAAAAAAATTATACATATATAAGCAGATGCCCGATAGGTTCCAAATTTTCAGTCAGGAAGAACGTGAAATTGCACACAAAAACTAAAACAGTTCAAAGCTCGCATTTTTTTTTTATTCCTTAAAAATCAAATTTTTCTCTGGTGATTACTCTGGTGGTCCGGAGATTGAACGATAAAGCCCGGAAAATGTTGACAAGATTGTTTGAATTTTGCACACTGCAGAACGTGTTGAAAAGATACCAGACTCGGTATTGAAAAAGGTAGCACGATGATTATAAGACGGGAAAGATCAAAATAGCAAAAAAGGCACTTGAAATCGACGTCCTTACCCATCATCCTTCAAGTTTTAATACCAAATTTCAACGGAAAAAAGATAGAAATCGGGTGATTTTACCGTCCGGCGCAGGGTCCCCAGTTTGTTCCCCTCTAGACCTGGCACTGATAGCAAAGACAAAACAATCAGTGGGAAAAGGTCGTTCACGTAACTGTGAGCCATCATCGAGATCTGAAGGACGGCTAGAGGTCGTCCTTCAACTGACCCACCAAGGTGTGTCCCACCAAACCGCCACTCGCAGTCACACCTTGTGTAAACACCATATGCCTGACACTGAGTCGGGATTTATCGCTGAAGATCACTCGCTCTCAGTCGGACACTCTTCAACTAGCCTGTGTTAGACAGAAATCCAATCGGCAGTGCCTACGACACGGATTCACCTTAATGGACGTCGACTCCGCATATCAGCGTCGGCCAATCGTTCTTGATGAATGGTTTCACTTGATACCACTAGTTGTCTGAAACGTGGTAAATGCCTTCGAATGGATGCTAGCAACATTATTGGTGAGGAAATTACCGCTCTTATTATAGCACAATTTTAGCTTTATTTTGTGCCCCTGGAACACCTCGACCCTCCACGATGGTAGGCTATCCCTTCCTTATTCAGAATCGGCAACACCTGGCAACTACCATATCGCTCTGATTGAATTAATGGCCAATACCCCTGTCCGATCAACCTTCTTTTCCGAGCTTACAATACACCCCTTCTCAAAGTTCGACAACTGTTCGCATTGCCACTGATTACGTCTCACGGGTATCTTTAGTGACAATAGCGTCCAATCAAGTCAACAGATATTACATTTGAATTGCCCTCAGGCAGAAACTATCACGCTTTAAAACTTTCCTAACTGCGCATCACAAGTGCGCATAGCGCTCTTACCCGTATCTCATAAGCGACAAAATTTAAATCGTTTGCTTTTTCTTTCGCCAGACTTTTTTTTCCCCGCCGAGTTTCGTGGATGTGGCTTGATTACTTCTGGGTGCATATATATATATATATATATATATATATATATATATATATATATATATATATTGTCACGAAGTGTATTGCAAAGAAACAAAGATAAATGTGAATCAATCTAGGAAAAGACTGATTTCGCACTGTACTACTTTAAATCGAATTTTTAATTAAGAATGTTTTAACAAAAACAAAATAACCATTTCGGAATCCGCTCACTAAGTTAATGGAAGAAAAACAACTTCTTGGACAAATATTTAATTTTCCAAGTTCAAAATTAGGTTTGAAATTAAGTACTTTTTTTAATCAACGAACGAGACGCCCCCCCCCCCCCCAAGAAATGGCGGAGCTCAAAGGCGAGAGAGAGATGAAGATGAATCGATGCCGTTATCATGTGCCAATCGAATTGGCATGGAAACGGAAATGTTTGTACCACACACACAGATCACGATGAATCCCTCGCCGCTCCTCCCTCTCTTCACTTCGGTTCGATTGACGGCATACCTCCTCCCCACAGTCCCTCCCTCTTCTATCTCTTTTCATTGAATATAGAAACATTAAAAAACTTTTCAGTGCAACCACGCTACCTCCGCAATGAGCAGTCGAGCCCCAATCAAGAAAAGGTTGAGTGGATGAAACCTGGAATGATTCCATAATTAGGGATATAGTGTTGTGTCACGACTTGATTTTAGGGCCAGTTTATTGAACAGCATACAGTCAACACATTTTGTTGGTCTTAAGTAAATCAAATATAACTATCCATTGACTTTTTCAACGCACGGCTAAAAAGGGCGTAGGAAAAACCTGTGCCCTTCAGGATGAAAATATTTCTCTGTTGATAAGACCTCTACATTACATGCATTTTTTTCTTTTATATATATATATATATGATTTTCTCTCTCTCTCTATATATATATATACACACACACACATATATATCTTTATAAACAACTCCACACTTACTTTAAATATCTCTCATGAGAATCAGTTCTTTTTAGGACACCCAGTTTTCTTCAAATGATTTCAAATGATTTATATATACATATAAAGAATTAGCATATCTTAGTCATGACACGCTGCGTTTTTATGGCTATAAGTTCAATTCTCTTTTCTAATAACATTATTTTCGTTTACTAAGGGGCTTCACCCCCTGTTAGCTGACGCTCACCAACCCCTCGAAAGATTGCTTTGCAATCTTCGCAATAGATTTAAATCGTCGGTTTGGAAGAATCAGATCAAAAAACGCGTTCCGTTTCGCACAAATAAAAATTCCCCTCTCCCTCCCGTAGAAAATGGAATTTAAGTAAAGAGTTCATAATTAGAACACAATTCTACTTCCACCCGAAGGAAAAAAGAATGAAGAGCACCAATTTCCCGAGTTCCAAACTAACTTGATCCAACTTGCACAGCTATAGGTGCTAAAAGGCTTCGGTGAAATTGAATGTGGAGAAGACTTAGACTACATAGACACAATCAAGGCTTGGAGTTCGACTTCACTCTTGTGCGAGGGAGAAAGATATCTTCAAGGAGGACCACTATACTACCGTGGGCATGTAAAGGGCAGTAACTGCAAAATTTTTCATTTTTAATTTTTTTGCATTTTTGTCATCTACTGTACGTTAGTTGTCCTGTACCAGGTCGCTAGTTTGATTTCTGCAGAACAAAATACACGTCTAATTCCAACGTTTCCCAATTGTTAGCATTGAATTTAAAACGCATTACTTCAAATATCTCAAAAAATTATTTCTGCAGTTACTGCCGTTTACCTGGCCACGGAAGTATAGATAACTGAATCCTCGGTTAAAAGAAAACTCACTTCAGACAGCTAGTTTTTGAACAAATTAAACCTTTCAGCATAGATTTAATCAGCGACAAGATTACATAAAGGAGGGTGGCTCAAAGCGGGTAGGCCTTTGTATGCCGCCCTCCCCCCCATAGTGTGTAAGCGGCGATGCATACATATGTCGTGTTTACATGAACACCCCCAGTTTTTATTAGTCCCAGCGAAGCAGCAGTGAAGCGGCATGGTGCAACCAGGCTTAAAATTAAAAAAATATACATTGCTTTAAAAAGAATTAGATTTTTTTTCAATAGGATAAGTATGACTTTAAAAAGTTACTTTTTAGGATGGCAATTAATTAGTTTATTAATTTAATCAGTTATTTCTTTATGTTTTATAATCAAATGTGCTGACTTTAAATTGGATAAGTACAACTGTTTTATAGTTATTCATATAATGGCAAGTGGCTAGTCAACTATTTTAATCATTTATAACTTCATATTTGATTGATAAATGTACCAAATCACAATTTGTTAAGCTTACCCGCTTCTGGCCCCCTGGTAGGCAAAGCAGGTTTTTGAAGTGTTTGTATATTTAATAATAAATAAATATTGGGTTTGAAATAACAGAAAAATTACTTTTTATTTTGAAGCTCAAGAACCCTGCTAGGAAATAAAAACGAAATTGTTACGAGAAAAATCTAAAAACTACAATTTTCGAGCGTTCTCCGAAAACCTACCCACTTTGGGCCACCCTGCCGTAGCTTCAGTGTGACATTACTTTTACCCCACTTGCAAAAATTTTAA
The DNA here is from genome assembly GCF_026930045.1 of Uloborus diversus. Taxonomy (NCBI): domain Eukaryota; kingdom Metazoa; phylum Arthropoda; class Arachnida; order Araneae; family Uloboridae; genus Uloborus; species Uloborus diversus. The sequence goes on from NC_072738.1 coordinate 66,234,118, forward strand.
TTTTTTTTCGACCCAATTTTAAAATCACTGGAAACGCAGATAACTTGTAGATCAGTGAAATAGGTTTACTGTAACGCATAGGCAGCTCGTACAGGGGCGGGGAGGAATTGTCCCCTCACTTCCAAAAGTAAAGGGGTCTTGCCTTTTGCCTCCTCACTTTTCAGAGTCAAAAATTAATGATCGATTGAAAAATAATTTTTTACTAAAGGGGTTGATTTATTTCATGAAAATAAAGCCTAATAATTCCAAACAAATGGACTTTTCGCTTGTTATTTCACAAGAATTAAACTTCGAATTGGAAAGGGAAGGTGTTTACGGTGATCATCCTCATCCGTTTCGATTTTTGATGCATATTCCACATTTTTCGGGGGTCATTTAATCAGAAATGAAAAGTCCAAAAGTATAGCCTAATTTTCCAAAAAAAAAAGAAAAAAAAAAAAGAAAGAAAAAACGTTTCAAGGGCGTCGTCCCCTAAAACCCCCTCCTTTTGATCCTCCACTTTTTTGGTGCACCAGCCTCCTATGCTATAATGAGTCCCATTACAACGACCTAAAAGCAAAGTTATTAATAAATCATGTGTTTAATGTACTCGAAAGGTATCAAAATAAACATTTAAATTGCATAAATAATAATATTTTGGATAGATAAGCAATTGACAGCAGGACCGAACTATCATACGAGGGTGGGTGAAGGTCATCAAATCTGAAGGAGATCTCAAAAAATCAGTAACGTAAGATAATATTTGAAAGAAAAAACAGAAGTTTTTGTGCATCGATAAAAAAGGGCCCTTGGTGGAAGCTCAGACCCTGGTCTGAAATTCATCGTAGTCGAGCACTAATTAAAAATATCTCATTGATGAAAAGTTTTCTGAAACATCAAACACTCCGCCGTTTTCCTTTCTCAATATCAAAAATACGGAAATCATGCCAATAAAAACGTTTTAAATAGTTTGCCTCATTGATCCAAATATGTCTATTGCGTTCATAGGCGGCCGGTATAAATTAACTTCGACATCTTTGACTGGAACAAGAACCAACCACTGAGGAATTCAGGAAGTTCTTAGAGAGTAAAACTTCAGGAAAGGAGATTTTGGGCTCGTTATAATATAAATTCTTGAGAGTTAAAGCTCATATCTAAGGTTAAACCCTGACGATAATATTTGTTCCCAGAGTCGCGACTTTTTTTTCATCATGATTTAGCTTTTATTAGTCACTTGTAATGAAAAAAAAAAAATCATGCGCAGAACCGCGGTATGGTGATAACAGTAAATAATCTTGACTACTCAAAAATGTATTAGTATAACAGGAGCTTGATCAACACTAGAATCCCTTACAACCGCGTATTCATAAAAACGACGTTCCATTGCATTCCGAATTCAAAATATGAAGCTATTTCCTCATATCCCATATTTCTTCTGATGGGGCGATATATTTTCTTCCGAAATGTACACCCGATTCCCCAAGAGGGATCTTTCACCGACTCTAGAGCGGACAAAAAAAACTTGCTGGGGAATGTCCAGCGCGGAATCAATATTTCTTTCTTAGGCAATCAGCATCCATTTCTAACAGTCCGGCCGTTTCCATAGAGATGGTAAGGAAACACAGAACCAGCGGCCAGGAAACCAGGCAGACACCTTTATCGCTCCTAAAAAGGAAGTGTTGAGGTTTTTCCAATCGTTTCAGCTTCTATCAAAAATGTTTAATAGCTAATACTTAAGAGGTCATTCAATGACTCCTCGTAAGTACATTTAAGATCTACGTATTCATATTTAGGGGAGGGGGGGGGAGGAGGCTTGGCCATAATAGGCCTTAATTGTATATTATGTTATCGCAAAAGACCGAAATTGAAGAGTGTCAACTTTCACGAGTGATTCATCGGAAATATTCAGTCTTTTGTCAATGTCTTTGCTATGTGAATGAAGACATTCACCGGCGAATATTACTGCAACAGACACACCAAAATTGCCTACACGGCATAAAACCAAAGGAAGTCGGGAGGCCAAATAAGTCGTTCTTTTGCAACAATGATGCCTAGGCCAGTTCCAAATATTGCTTTTTTAACCCTCCCAAAATTTCTCAAGTAATCATCAGAATTTATCATCATTCATTAGAACCTTCTCTCAGTAGGAGCATCTTTTATTCCCCTTTAATCATTAGATTTTTCTTTCCAGATAATCTTTATTTATTTATATTATTTTTCACTAGCTGTAGTCACAAAGTTGTACCAAACTTTTTAACTTTAATAAATTCTGCCCCCCCCCTCCCCTAAGTAAAAAGAAACGCTTTCGTTAGCTAAGATACGCTTACATCATTTAATTTTAGCTTCAAGCGCCATTATGTAAAATCATACAACAAATCCAGTTTGAAAAACGACAACTGTGCCTCAAATCCCTTAGACGAAGGGGCAGAGTTTCAAATAAAACACGCTTTAAAATTAGAAAACGAAAATATCTTTCTCCGAAGAAACATTTGAAAATGCGCATAACAATTACAAGAAAAAAAAGAAAAAACCGCCGTCAAAAAGCAAAAAGCCTTATTTTTCGAACAAATTAAAAATTAAGGCTCCTCTGAGTCTCAATTTTAGAGAATTTTTTTTTTCTGTTATAATTAACATGGCAGGGCTGAGAGGCGCTATAAAACAAAATACTAAAAACAAAGAAGCTAAATTTTATTTAAGGCAGAAAATCCCAAGTTTTTGAACGGCATAAAACGTGTGCATGAAATATTTCATCAATTTATGATCAATTTATGTAAAAAATTAATTTAAAAAAAAAAAAAAAACGCATCGAGGTGCACGACACTACCTTGCAATCAACTAATTTTGTGCAAAAATTCCTTAAAATCGACAAAAGTCGTGGCTCCACGTGAGTCACAGACACATATCCAGATATCCATACATAAGCCGAAAATTTTGTTTTATTACCAGTAACGATAAATGTTAACGTCAAAATTACAATTATTTATCTTTGTTCTTAACAGCGATTAAGAAGCCTGCCCTACAAACAGTGAAAGGACAGAGAAAGTATTAAAAACGTTATTTTGTAGATTAATCATTGACTTTTTCCATGAAAAAATTTAAAAAATAAACTTGAAAGTTCAACTCTTTAAGCACTGCAGGGGGCATTACCGCCACTACAGATAATTCGATTGCACTTTTCCCGAAACAAGAATTACTAGATGAAAAAAAAAAAAAAAAACGTTTTGGGAAGAAGAAACACGATGTATGACAATAGAAAGTGGACTTTTCAACTTTCACATCGATTAATTCCATCTTAAAATGCAGAATTCAAGAGACGTGGAATCAGGAGCGTGCACAGAAATTTTGGGGCCCATCAGAAATGACTTTCACGGGACCCCTCCATATTGTTTACCGCTATATTTACCCCTCTTTTTAAAGTATTAGGCCTCCTTCAGGTTTGGTCCTGGGCCAACAGGTGTCCCTTCTCCCCCCTGCATGGACTACATTTATCATTTTTTTTTTATTGAGCAATCACGATTGCTTATTGTCCTCACTAGACTGTTTTGATGTCCTTTGATTTTATTTTCCCACCGCCACCCTCTGCAGCATCACCGTCGACCGGGTCCTCACGATGCTGCTCCAATAGCGAAAGCCGTCTCCAGGTTGCATCCATATCCTACACACACGCGCATACATACACAACTACACACACGCACGCACACACACAAACACATACACACAACTACCCACACATTCATGCCTGCACACAGACACAAACACATATGCCTACACACATACACATACCCCCCCCCCACACAACACATTCATATACACAACTACCCATACACTTATGCCAGCACAGACACAAACACACATGCCTACACACATACCCCCTACACACAAACACACATACCCCCACACACAAACACACACTCGTGATTGCGAAAAACATAATTTGAATTCAAGATGTCAAAATTCAAATTATTTTTTTTATTATTTATTAGTTTTCAAAGGAGCGGGAGATATTCTCGGGTTAACATCTTACTACTATTATATATGCGAAAGTTTGTCTGTATGGATGTATGGATGTATGGATGGATGTTTGTTACTCTTTCACGCAAAAACTACTGAACGGATTTTGATGAAACTTTACAATAATATAGCTTATGCATCAGAATAACACATAGGGTAGTTTTCGTCCCGTTATGGGGGGCAAAACCCCCCTTAGGGGAGCAATAAAATACAATTTTCGTATAAATTCTCTAATATAGGGATGAAAAAATACTTGCACATATTTACATTATATGTCCATCGAAAGCTCTGATTTTTCTGCAGAAGATGGCACCTATTCGAAATTTCTAAGTAGAATAAAAAACGAGTTATGAGCTTTTTAGTTCCATATTCGAAGGCTTTCCTCAACTCAATACAGTATTTAGTGTATCATCTCAACTCCCTGTCGATAGCGACAATTGTTGTATTGTTGATTATCTTTGCTTTTCGTGACTGTTCAAGGCTTTTCTCAAGTCAAATCTTGAAGTAAGATTTTTGCACAAGATTGGCAAATAATATATGATTTGGCTGATCATTTTCCATTTAAACGGAACTTTAACGTAATTAATGGTTTTTATTATTATTTATGCTGATTGAACACTTACTCATCATCCAATCAACCAGCAGATAGCCAAAATTTTTGCAGAAAGATTTCCGTAGCTGCATTTGGCTACGTCCGTGCATTTGGCAGTTTTTTTCAACGTCGCTGTTTTTGAAGCCGAAGACTACGTCATAATGTTTCTCAGTTTTCACCATGTAAACAAAATATCGCCAATCAAAGAATCTTTAAAAAACTTTTTTTACTGTGTTAAATAATCCAGCAACTAAATTAGGCAAATCCATAAACAGCACAAAAACTTCCATTAATTTTCCTTTTAGCACAATTTCAAACAATCGCCAAATGTTACTATTTACTTTGGAAACATTTCGGATGAAACTCTTTAGCGCCGTTTTATGGTGACCAAAAGTATCTCAGCACCTGGCGATAATATCTTTGTAACGAAAATTAATATCATATCGTTTTACAAAGTAAGGAAAGAAGGAGGGAGCATCATCGAAGGTATCCCAAAACGATTCCCGCAAATTCGGTAAAATCGCACCAAGAGCCCACAATGATTGAAATTTTCCAAACTAACTAAAGCAAGTATGAGGGGATTACGAGCAACTTCAATAGCAATACAGAGAAGGTTTTAAACTCCATGTTAAAAAAAAAAAAAAAAAAAAAAAAAGTATCAACAGATTAATCTTTTTAAACATGAGAAGAATAATTTCATGTTTTGGAAATTTGTATATACTTAAATATAGTGCTTTCGTTTTTAAATCAATACTATTTTGTTCTTTATACTTATTGCTATTTTACTTTTATGGGTAAGGAAGACACTCGATTTTTAATCACGTCAAAAAGATGTGTTTTAAATTCTTTCACTTAAAACAGAAAACAAAAGCAAGTAACGATTTTTTCTAATAATTATTACTGACCCAGGCAACGCCGGGTATTTTTGCTAGTGTTATTATAAAAGAACACCTTTGTTGCATTTGGTGAAAATTTCGCCAACCTTTTCCTGGCAACCTCGTAGATTGAAGCCAAGTGACTTCCGAAAAAAGAAAAGAAAAAACGCCTTCAGTGTCGTGAGCGCGCGGATTTATCCCTTTCCGTGACAACCGCGACTGAAAAATTCCGAGATTTTTCTGGAGTCTCCGCCCATGCCTGCAGGGGCGCGCACGTCCGTCTCGCAGCCCCTGATGAAAAATACATGCGCCAAATGAGAAGCGTGCGTCTCATCAGCGGGAAAATTATTTGTGCCCCCAATCATTCCGTCCCGGGGGGTCGGCCCCTTATTTAGCAACATCCTTACCCACTAAAAAGTGAATCCTCGACAGGGGCTGTCCATATAAATGATGATGCACTTTTTTCAACAAATTTGCCCCCATCCTGCATAGGGGAATACACGGGGGGGGGAGTACACCTATTGGCCCGGTCCCCAAGTCTGAAAGGGACCCCATATTTCAAAAATCAACACGTTTTTTTTTTCTTTTAAATAATCATTTCAGCGCAAAACTTACTTTGTTAAAATAAAATATTTGTAAGCGTATGACTGGAACTTATGAGCGTCCAGCGCGGGTTATGTAAAAAAAAAAGGGCATTTTGAAAGTTTTTGGAAACTTGTCATAACATAGACTGACCATTCCAACTTGGAATAGATTAAATTTTCCGTTTTAACTTTGATTCTAATCCAAACGCAAGGTCCGATTGCCGAACAAACCCAACTAGTCTATCTTTCAAGGGCCCTTGATTCTTACCGGCCCCCTAAGAACTGAACTTGTTTGAATTGTAGCCCATTGTTTATGAAAACGAAAGAAAATGAAGATTTTCTTCTTTATTCACTCAAAAATATTTTGAAAGAGTATTTGAACACGAAGTCGGCGCTCTTGGTTCCACGTGAATGTTAGTGTTTTTAAGGTTTGAAGTTTGAATATAGTCGGCTTCGAAAAAGTTTGGCCTCGGGCCCTCCAACATCTGAACTCTAAGAAGAGAAAAAAATAATTATTTGAAGTTCAGAATTACGCTTGATTGGATGGTTGCAAAGGACTTCGAGGAGATGCACTATACATACGTTTACCAGACGTCCCGGTTTTTAGACAGAATCCCGGTGTCCCGTAGGGCCGTAGACAGGATTTATGGGCCCCTATGCAACTTTCTTCAGAGTCCCTAACTTTTTTATTTAATCTTTAACCTACTCTTTCTAGGCTCCGTTTTCACATAAATATTTAAAATTGATTTGCGATTTCAGGTATGGGGGACCCTTTTGTAGCTCGGACAACTTTATGTCGATAGCAAAACAGGCCATTATATATATATATTTTTTTTTTCCTCACGATGTGTCTTTTCCTACGCGCGCGCGCGCGTGTGTGTGTGTACTTAACAGAAATGAATAAATAAATAAATAAAAAACATTTCTGTCGCTGTCTTTTTTTACCTCCTTGGAGGAGGAGGGATATCATGAGAGTGATGCACGGATCTCCTTTGGGTTGAGAGTAGAATATCTCCAATTTTAGGGGGTCCAAGGGTCTCTCCCCCGAGAAAATTTTTGAAAAATACACTAAAAAATTCTGCATTTTGAGGCCTTATACGTGATAATGGGAACTACAAAAACATGAGGAAAGAAAAAAGGAAAACAAAAAATTTCTTAAACTGTACACTCTTTTGCAAACTAAGGCAATACAAAATACGAACTGCTCGTGGTTCGACAAATCGTTGATATTAATCGACAGAGAGGAAGAGCGACGAGGGAGAAACGATGATTCATTCTCACTTGCTCACATCGACTCTCGGTATAATTAGTTTTCCATCATCCCTTAACAACTCACCAACACTGAATGAACTGAAAAACGATCAAAATTAAAATATGCTTTAAAAGAAATGGTGGAAATAACAGTCTAACCATTCGGACAAATCATACTTTATACAACTAATAGCAAATAAAATTGAAGCACTTTTCAAGCAGTACCAGAAACTTTTTAAATTATTTTCAAGGCCTCTAGAACAATTAAAATTATTCAAAGCAGTTCATTTGTACTTTCCAATCTGTGATATTTTAATACTTGATCGTATAGTTTTACATTCTAACTTAGTAAGAAACCCCTGTTATTCTGCACTATTTGCATTTAAATAACAAGTAGGGCAGAAAACGAAAAGGAATATAGGTAGTGTAGTAATTTTTCTCATGCGAAACAGATTGACAGTATACAGTAAAAGCAATACACTACGTGTCCAAAAAAATAGTCGCACGCGTTAATATTTGGTTGGACCACCTTTTGCGCGTATTACAGCTTTCATACGCGTGGCATTGCTTCAGTGAGCTTTTGTAGAGTATTTCTTTTTATTTTCGCCTACAATTCCATCAAGAGGTCTCCTAAACGTTCCATAGATGAAGGAAGTGTGGTGTGTGATCTTTAATCCTTTTCCAGTAAGTCCTTCAGATTCTCGATTGGATTGAGGTCTGGACTTTGTGGTGGCCAAATCATGTGTTGAAATAATGCATCGTGCTCATCGAACCAAGATTTAACAATTGTAGCCCGGTGTACTCTGGCGTTATCGTCTTGAAATACAACACTACCATCAGGAAAATAAAAGTCCATAGATGGCACAACATGATCATCCAAGATGTTAAGGTACTGTGCAGACTTCATTTGCTTGGTGCACAGTGCAGTAAATCTTGACTCATCGGACCACATGACCTTTCTCCAACCATTAACAGTCGAACTTTTATGACCTTTTGCGAATTGCAGTCTCTTTCTTCGATTAATGGCACTCACAAGTGGCTTTCTTATTGCAACACAGCTTCTGAGTCCCGATTTTTGAAGTTCTCGTCTCATTGTGCGATTGGAAATTGTTTTACTTCCCTCGTTTAAGAGTGCAGTGAGTTGAATGGTCGATATCTTGCGATTTTTCTTCACTAATAGCTTTAGAGAACGCCTGTCACGTTTGTCCAGAATGGATTTACGACCACAAAGATGTCGCGAATAGGTAGCTTCTCCGCCATCCTTCCACCTTTAAATAATGCGTTGAACAGTTTGCAATCCCATACCACTAATTTCAACTATGTCTTTGCATTTTGTCTCACTTCGGTACAGGCCAACAATTTGCCCCTTTTTGAACTCTGTTACATCACTTCCTCGCAGTGGCGGCTCGTGCCTTGAAAAAATGAGGGGGGCCAGATCATGGGTCACTCGCACCCCTCTCCCCCCCCTCCCCAGGTTTTTGAAAAAAAAAAAACCTTTCGTTTTTTTGTGTTAAATTAATAAAATTAAATTCATTTTAAACACAGGACAAGCTACAAAATACTTAAACTACTATGAGCAAATCAGGAAAGATATTAATCTCACGTTTATGTCCATGATTACCGGCAGGGTGGTGCGTTCTCAGCCCCTGAATTTTACAAATAAAATTTAATTAATCAGATAGGGAAAAGCTACAAAATACATCACGAAAATTATCAATCTCATGTTTATATCCAGTACGCTTTCCGGCACTGCAGTACGCCTCCCTTGCAGCACATGTAAGGGGCTGCAAGGGAGGTATTTTCACCGCCTTGCTTTTCAAAATAAATAAATAAATTTTAAAAAGCAATATTAATCTAATATTTTTAATGGTAGTATTATTTTTAATCTTTTAAAAACAAAAAAGTTTAAATGAGTAAAATTAATTTTATGTTAAGCAAGACCAAATTACAAAAGTGCAAAAATACTGTAATCAGAAAAATATGAAAAAACTATAAATTCATTAACTTTATCAAAGATGAAATGCATCTCAGTATTCGTTTTAAAATAAATAAAATAAAAATAGGTAAACTAAATTGAAAAAATAAATAAATAAATAAAAAAATAAATAAATTTTAAAAAATTGTTAAAAAAACTTGTTAAAAAATTCTCAGCGATTTCCATGCGAGTGTACCCATTTGCATATGAATATGCCGGCGCCCATGGGCCAGATTCAGAATTTTGCAGACAAAGAAAGTATCGAATGTTTTATTTTTTTCAAATTATTGATAACTTGTCACATTTTCTTTAAAACTACATGAGCAGTATACTTTAAAATAAATAAGAATTTTTGTGTAACGACGGAAAACATTTTTTGAATTAAAAAAAAAAAAAATCTTGTAACGATATATGCACATACGTACATCCTACAACACAACACACAACAGTGGCGCAACTAGAAAATAATTTTTAAGGGGGGAGGGGCGCAATAGCAAAAAAATCTCATTAATTTGATTGATTTGCTCATTAATACTCTCAATTTTGAAACTTGTTTTAAAAACGCAATTTTAGACGGTCTTTCTTACGAAAGACCGTTAGGTGAAAGAACGGAACAAGGCACTCCTCGGAAATTTATAGAAATTGAAGCCTTTAATAGCGGTTTATAGGCCATATTTATTGACGTTAGGGTAAGGGATCTCTCTGATCGTTTGTTTTCTTTTTTTTTTTTTGGAAAGTAAATAGAAATTAATTACTTCTCCCCCTTCCAATTTTTTAAAATTGCAGTTTCAAAAACGCAATTGTAGACAAAGAGGTTCTGGAGCTTTCCCCTGGATTTTTTTCAAAATTAAAGCCCTAAAAACTTAAGCATAATATTCCATGATATTATAAGAAGGAGTTCAGACTATTCTACTTAAATATTTTTAAAATCGGCTGTTTAAAAAACCTATTTTTTCATGATATTAAAAAAAAGGCGGTTTGGGGATATTTGCCCGCATATTTTCTGAAAATTAAGTCTTAAAAACGTGATTGTAAAACTATATTTGGTTTCATTAGGGACAGCAATCTTTCGAAATTGAAGCTCCAAAAACGCAATTTTAAGCAATTTTTGAACACACTTTTAAGCGATGTTGTACGGTAAACGTAGACTTTCCCTGAAAAATTTGCGAAATTGAAGATCTGGAAATGAAAGTTGAGATGCTTCGTAATTTTTTTTGGCAGAAGGGGGGGGGGGGGTTTCGGAGGACAGACACTTTAATTTTCAGACGAACTTGGAAAAAGAAGGAAGAAATAGGACGAGGTTGGGAGGGGGGAGGGTAACTAGCTGACCAATTAGCTATAACTATTTGAAAATTTTTAATTCAAAGATTTCTTTTTAAAAGAAAAGTCAAGAAAAGAAAAAACGGTCTAATCTTGTGCAAATGAAGGCGTCTTCCTTTATTGTATGTTGTTTATTTTACATAGCGGTAACGGTCTCGGCGAATCTTGCTGTAAATATTGAGGTTCAATACGTTGGTGCTGAGGGGGAAAAAAAGATAATCCACGGCAGCGTATCTAATTCACACCTCATTAATTTTACTTTTTTAACAGATAATCCGCGGATTATAAGCAAGAAAATATGGGACAACTCTTTTTTTTCCAAGCACATACGCACAAAAAAAAAAAAAAAAGGAAAATAAATAAAAAGTTATAAATTATTGTTTGAAAAAAGTGAGGGGGCCCAGGCCCCCTCTGGCCCCTCCCACGAGCCGCCACTGCTTCCTCGAACACAACTACCGATTTCAGCCATGATTACTGCGAACTAAACCGTCTTCTAGTCAGTGCAACGCCCGCATTTTAAGCTTGCATCGAGCAAAGATTTATGCAAATATCTGTAATACTAATCGAATCACCTTCTTCCAAAATTGGAACGTTTTAAAATTCGAACGCGACTTTTTTTTTTGGACACTTAGGGTATAAAAGCAAGCAATAACAAAATAACTTTCAAAATACGGAATTCAGGTTTAAATACATAGCAAAATGTGAACATGCGCAATCACTAAAATGTATCTCAAGCAAGCAATATGTTGCAGGAATAGAAATAACCATACTTCTTTACATTTTTGATGCAGAATGTAGCAAGGAGCTGAAATTGGTACATTTTGGCATCACTTCCCCCCCTCCTCGCATTTGAAGATGTTTAAAAGGTCCTAAGTTCTTTAAGTTTTTAAGCATGTGAAAATGAAATTCATTTTTTAAAGTTTTTCCTTTTTTTAGACCGAATTATGCAATTTTTTCGAGAGTTGGGGCTCTCAAAAAGCGGGGGACCTAAGTTATTATAGCTTGTTTAGCTTATAGGTAAATCCAGCACTAATTCTAATTAATGGTGACATAACTGTGTCCTTTTTAGATAAAGGGCGTTCTTTGCACTTTGATGAGGAACCATCTTTCAAAGTGCCCCCCAATCGCCCCCCCCCTCCCCGTTTTTACTCTAGAAACAACACTAGAACTAGTTTCAATTTGTATCACTGTACTCAAAACGAAATCAACTCATATTTTAAATCTTTTCATCGAACTGCGTCGCTTGCCTATGTTTTGAGTTTGGAACGCTGAAAATGCAAGCGCTTATATTTATATATATTATTATAAGTCTTTTTTTTTTTTTTTTTTTTGTAATTTCTTTGCCACTTTTCCAGTTTACTAAAATTCTGTTTAGCTTTTGAAAAGAAGCAATTTTTTTTTTTTAGCCTTGGAATCCATGCAAAAAAAAAAAAAAGTCACATTTATTTTTTGGTTCAAGGCGTCGATAGTGGGCTATGAAGATAAGGACAATTTCTTCAATTTAAGTAGAATTTCTCACTTCAAGCCTGATCACTTTCACTGAATTCACTTCAATTGAAAACTAATAATCTCAACTATTAATCGTAACTCTAGGAGAAAGACTTCCTTCAAACTAAAAAGTTTTTTAAGGGGGGCGGGGGGATTTATCTTTATCTTAAGTCCGCTTCGCGGGTCCCTCTATCTCTCACGGGCCCCTGTGCAATGCATAGGCTTGCCCCCCCCCCCCTCTCTCGACGGCCCTGGTGTCCCGGAAGGTTTACTTCACGTTCCGGTAAAAAGATAATTGGTTTAGATGACGAAAAACGTCTAAAAATAATTAACTTTGAAGGATTTTATATTTATACACATTGTTGCTGATTTTTTCGGAAAGTAATTAATTTAAACAACCAACACCATAATATTTTAATTTTACATTTGGATTTAAATTGGAGTATTTTAAGTTGTTTTAATGTAAGTCATGGTTTTCTTGTCAGGATAAGACATTGACAAGTAAAATTTAATATCGGAGCATTCTAAAAAAAACCGTAGCCAATTTAATACAATGCCAGTGCCAGAGTACCATTATCATGCCAATGTAATGAACATGTAAAAATTGTTCAAATTTTTATTTTTTATTCAAAATATTTCCTCTCGCTTAAGTAACTATAAATATTAACATGTAAGAAATGAAAAGTTTAAATTTATCTGCATTTGTCATTTACAGTAATTAGTTACCATTCATTCATAGCTATGAGAATAAACCATCCTCCTAAGACTCTAAAAACCAGCCTAGAGCATGAACCTTTGAATACCTGCGACACTGGTGGAAGAGGGGGGGGGGGGACATTTCGGTGTCCCAATTGAACATTTCAGAAATCTGGCAAGCCTCACTTTATGCTTGGAAAAAAAAATAAAAGATAAGAAACAGTTTGTTCCCATTATTAAGATCATTTCATAACTTCATCAGTGCAAAGGCAAATTGAAACTTTAGCTAGGAGTCCCGGGCTGCTAAGAGTTCTTCCCTTTTTCAAATATCTGGATTGGTTGCTCCTTTTTATCGTTGACTTGGTAACAAGCGCAACTATCTGACCCCACCTTTTGGTTCCAGCTCTTTCAAGTTTCTTGTAAAAATTGAAAATTTATAAGCGCTAATTAGAATTGTAGTACTGTTATTTCCAACCTTCGTCAAAATATTACCTGAGAGAGCAACTAAACCCTCCCCATTTCCTCAATCTCTTCAAACATAGCCTAACATTGCATTTTTAAGACTTCAATGATTCAATGTCGAAACCAGTTTAGACGGGTCAAAAAATCCCCCTTTTTTTGTGTGTGTGTGTCACAAAATGTTAGTAGAAGTAAGTAAGGTTGTAAGAATAGGTTGCCAAAATTTCAATTCAAAAGTTCCAATGCGTTGAGCACTTAAAAACGGAAGATAGGAAAATGTTCACAGCAATTTTTTTCCATCGCGTTTTTTTTTTTTTTTTTGGAAACGACTTTTTTCAACTGGTGTGCATTCTAGCGCAAAATATTATTGGCCAATCGTTCAGAAATTTTGTGTGAATATTACTTATTTAATTGCACTCTATATGAACCTCATCCTGGGATGATATTATTATTAAAAATATTTTTTAATGCGAAAGAGGTGAACAAAAATGGCAAAAAACGTGAATTTTGTGATTAAACACTTCAAAAGCATGAAATGTTTTATTTTTTTTTACCAGAATTAGGTTCATATTCTGAGGAAATATGTTGTTAACGATAAAAAAAATTGTAATGATTACAGATAAAAATTGTAATGCACACCAGTAACAAGCTCCGATAGCGACCATCCATGGGCATCAGCCTCTAACTCTTCTATTTCTGGCAGAAATGACTCGAAAAAATTACCGAGTGTACTTCAAAATATGAATAAAATATTCTTCAAGTTTGAACAAATTCTAATTATTTGAGAAGAAATTCAAATAACACTAAAATTTCTGTCTTCTAAAATGGTTTCCCTCCTTAAAGTCACCAAAAACTTACCTTTTCAATAGTTGAATTTCGAAAAATTTCCGAAGAAAGCCCAGGCCCTAATTCCCTTAAAAATAGACTAAATTTGACTTCCATTTTTAAAAAAAATCGGGAGGGAGCACCCACTTCCTTCTTTCCCTAGACGTACCAGTGCCAAAAAATGAAATTTCTGAAGTCAATATCGTAAATTTCTTCTCGCCACCCAGTACACCCCCCCCCCCCCCTCTCCTCGACCTACTTCTCTATTACACTACAAGAGAGTGAGTGAAACTACGTTTTCAGACTTCAATTTCAAAAGAATTTCTTAGGAGACACAGATACCTCTGAAACCTTCCTCTGACGTCATCAAAGACAAGGCCCTGAAATAGCATCTTTGGGGCACATAACTTTTGGTAACTATCTTTCCTTCGAAGCAATAAATTGTTAAAAAAAAAAAAAAGAATTCTTAAGTATTAACGTTTCATAAATTCACCCTATTTCAGCTTTTCCCCATCTCTCTTTCAACTAAAACTTCAAATACAGTTGAAGGAAGAGCGGCAGTATCAAACTTTCTTCCTGCCTCAGAAAAATTGAAGACCCCGCTTCGCACTAGTTAGATTTAAAGTAATGTTTTGTATGTTAACACTATGAAATATGCAGTTTTGAGTTGAGTTTTATTTCTGCTATTCCATTCCTTTATTCCTCTACTTCATTCCTTTTATTAATCAATCAACAATTTTATAGAATTGCTTAGCAATAAAATTTCACACTTTTGCATTTACACGAACTGTTAACAGTATATCACAGAAGGAAAAATTTGTTTTAAGTATTGTTTTGTATTTTAAGTGTTAACGCCAAAGAAATGTATGAGTATGCATTTGTTAACTTGGTGTACCTCTTATTAAAAAAGCGCAAACCAAATAGACAATATTAAAAACTTTAAATTCTTTTTGTAGCATAATATTCTATACAGTGCTCTTCAGCCTGTGGTCCGCGACAAATTTTTATGTGTTTTCAGTAAGTTATCGACCTACAGCCAGTGCTAAGGCAGAAATACATGTAAATTTTTATGTAGTTCGCGAACAGCTAGTGAACATTAATTTACATCATTTTTATAGTTGTAATTAAATTTAGTAAAGAACATTTTTGGATTAATCTCATTTCACCAAATGTAATTTGTTGTGAAAGTATTATTTCGATTATATGTGGTCTGCTTAGGATACGAGGGGCACCAAGAGATCCTCGGTAGTGAAAAGGCAGAAACATGTTTTCCCAACAGTGACATTTTTTCTAAACTGCAGTTGGTTTGGGCAGATTTTTAACATAATATGTAACTATTCTTTGGAGGGCATTAATAATACTGACTGAATGCACTTAAATATATTTAGGGATAAAAATATTGAGAGGAGCCCTGAAAAAGGTAATTCTGGCGGGCCCCAAAATTTTTGTGCACGTTCCTGCTGGTCTCTATTTCTCACAGAGGGGCCCCCATTTTTTTTAATGAAATGATCACACGTCAAGCTGTTTTTTAAAAGCATATTGTTATTAAAAATATGTGATATCAAACCTTTTGTTACCGTTACCCCGCCCCAGACTTTAAAAAAAAAAATAAGAGAGAGACAGAGAAACAGACACTGAAGAATTCAAAAGAAACAATTGCAAAAAGAAACCTTGACCGCTAAATAAAGAATTTGAAATTCACTTTTCATCAGAATTTGGAGCAGAGCAGTAAATCAAAAATATGTACTGCTCAATGCTCAAAAGGTGCAGAGCCAGAAGACAAAAATTTGTTCTGCTTCATTGCACCAAAGTCTCTTTCCCGTAAAGATTTTGTTCAAAACTTAAAATCTCAGAAATATCTTTATTGATGAGCTAAAATATTAATGAAATCATGCTTATGTTAAGAATATGCTGTTAGCTGCAACAAACTAATTCAGGAACAGGAAAGTTTCTACAGCATTAATTAAGACGTCACAAAGCATCGATTAATAAAAGCAATTAGACAAACTATAGTAAAATGCCAACGACATATACCGCTAGCATTTCGTCATGCTTATAATTACTTTAAAGAAATAATTATTATTTTCCAAAAACATGTTACCAATTACTTTCAAAAATTCCTCTTCTCTGCTATTACTATGGTAAAAATTATTCCAATCAATTCCTGGAAAATTAAAATCTCCCATCTAGCAAGGACTGACCCCTTGCTAGAAATGTCACTAATAATACTAAACATCTGTTCGTCTTGACCCTGGCTTAAGTTGGGTGGCCTATAAATGTTCCCTAAACGTAGTTTATTTCCCTTATTGCTCATCAACTCCAGCCAAATCATATCAATCTCATTAGGTTTATCATTAATTACCAATTCATTGCAAGTTAAAGTGTCTCTGACATAAAATAAAACCCCGCCACCTCTTTTACCTACTCTATCTTGTCTAAACAAATTATACCCAGCAATAGATAATAAATCATCATCACTTTTGGTAGCTCATGTCTCAGTAACTCCAATAATATCCAACCTCTCATCTATAATTATGCTTTTCAATTCTCCCATCTCGTTCCTAATACTACGAGCATTTGTATAAAAAACCTTAAGTAAGCCCATCTTACTTTTATTTAATGCTGCACGATTATTTGAATCCCAACTGTTAAAATCTTTTCTCTTATTAGTCACCCTATTTCCGTTTCTACTAAAATCCAAATAGTTAATACCCTTTCGAATTCTGCTCCTAAAACCATGCCCCCCATTCCAACTTAGTTTTTTGATTCTGAAGCCTCTAAAACCAAACCACTAACCATTTTGACCCCTGTAGAGATTATATTTTATTTAAAAGTAATAAAACGTAACAAAGTGACTAAGCAAAGTTAGTGTGATTACATTATTGGGCTATTTCATCGTCAAATCTTTTCTGTAGAAACTTGCTAAGAATTTTAAGCTCTTCAGTTTTCAAAAGTGTCAAATTCATTAGTTTACGTCTGCAATAGTTGAAAATTTTCTTTGTAGCATATCTAATGAAATATTCATAGGTTTCAAAAGTGTGGTTAGATGTATCACTTCTTTATACAGGATGACAAGAAATATACTTAGACACATGTGATACATTTTATTTTAATGCTCATGAAAATATTGCTGCCAAACTTCAAAATAAATATGAATACATAATTGCAATATATTTACAAATTTTCAAAATGGCTAACTTTAGCCTTAATACACAGCTTTAAACGTGGCACAAAATTTCAAATATAGTCCGCAACTTACTAGCTGGTATTTTATCCCATTTCTTGCATAAGGATTTCTTTAGGGATGCCAAAGTTTTATGAAGTTTAGTACACATCCTTGTCCCCAAGATTAACCAAACAGAATAATCCTTTGTGTTCAAATCTTGGGTTCTTTAGTTCTGTGTATAGGTGCAGAATCCTGTTAGAAGGTCCAGCTTTTGTTTCCTAAGAATTTGTGCAGCCAAGGTAAGACAACATCCTTCAAAATGAGTTTGATATGATTCTTTATTAATCTTTATACCTTGATCAATAGAAACAAGTGGTTTTTCCCACTAGTACATGCCAGACCCAAAACCATTACAAATAGGGAAGTTTTTGATTTTTCAATTTTATTTTTATATGATAGAATAACATGTATGACCATCATTGGGGAAAAAATTTTTGCGATATGATAAGTAGTTTTTTTTCAAATAATTTTTAAAGTTCAAACGAATGTGATGTCAGTTGGCTCAGGAAGTGACGTCATCTGCTCTTCAGCTGCTTCAGAAGACAAGGAGAAGCCGACGAAAGTGCAGTTGGTTTCGTTTAAAACGCACTAGGCATCACGTTTTTGGAACATTAAATCTCTCATCCTCTCAGAAATATTCGAACACCATCATTGGTGTTACTCGAGGAAGATTATTAGACTGTGCTTTAACGGCTGTGCTCCATAGTGTTGAAAAGGATAACTAAATTTCTTAAAAATAAAAATATTGGCGCGCTCAAAATGTTTGTAGCGACAACAGGGGATCTTCCGCGGAAGGCTGCCTCCTAGAGCCCTGTGACGTAAGCTCATGACGTTTCAGAAAAGCACACTTTTGTGCATGGGTTTTTAAAAATTCATTAAGAATCAATCATGATGTTTTAAAATTCAGCAATGGTGAATTTTGGAGTTTTGAGGGTACAGATGAAAACAGTCGGAAAAATTTCCGAAAAAAAGAAAAAAGAACGTTTTTTTCCGAAGGAATAAATTTCCACTTCGGAAAAATTTAAAAAAAAAAAAAAAAAAAGAATTTTTTCAACTTTTCAGGGCTTTAATTGAAATTTTCAGCAAAAAGTGAAAAGAAATTTCTCACGCTTAAATTCTGATGCAATTTCCTCCCCCCTCCCGTTTTATGTTAAAATACTGTCTAAAGTTAATGCAAGTTGTTGTATGACAATATAATTTGCATATATATAAAAAAATGTTTAATAATACTTTTTACAAAAAAGCTTAAACCAATAACCTTAGTGAAGAATTAATTTTCCTTCTTCATAAAACAAACAAGCATAACTTTAATCACAATACTGCTTCTGCTGACTGCGAACTAAATGTATAGGGTGCGGCAAAAAAAAAAAAAAAAACGGGCAAGCAATTTTCCAAGAAACTTTATTAAAAATAAATAAACTAACAAAACGCAAAAAATAATAAGACCTTTAGCAATCATTAAATTTAATTGGTTTCAAACTAGCAGCCTTTTGCAGTAATACAGAGATGCAACTGCTTATTGAAATTTTCATTCAAGGGCAGCAAGTCCTTTTATCAATCCTATTCCCTGTAAAGCAATTGGTTTAGAGAGTTCAATTTTATATGCAGTTTAGGGTAGACCTTTGACTCTAAAATAAGCCATACAGTGTAATAAATGGGATTGAGGTCGAGGGAGTAGTGTCCACTCAAAAGATAATATCTTGTCAAAAACAATGCGCTTTGCACCACTCTTGTGTTTTTGGCCATATGAATCGGAGTGGGGTTAAAGGAAAGTGTCCAGTCTACAATGCTGAAGTGCTCTTAGGCCCACAGAAGTACAATAACTTCTAAAATGTCCTTCTGGTTCACTTTTTGATTCATTTGATGGCCCTCTTCTACAAAAAAACTAGAGATTTTTTGTCGCTTGTCCTGAGTTAATCTCAGACCAAGCCTGATTTCGGATTTTGGCGATATCTAACACTTTCTAAGTGCTTGGAGTGTCTACCAAGGGCACCCATATGCAAAATTTTATGGGGGGGGGGGGCTCTGATATTTTCCCCATGGAAACCGACTTCAGTAGATTAGAGCTAAGAAAATTTAACATTTTTGATAACTAATTCATTAATGGCTGGAGAAAAAATGTTTTTACATTTTTACAAAGAAGAAAGTATTAAAAGGAAGGAAGTTCTCATTTCCAAAGGGGGGGGGGGGGGGGGGGCTTGAGCCCCAACTTTCTCTCCTATATAGGATTCTATGGTGTCTATAAACCAAATCCTATGGTTCTGGAGAATATGAACTGGTTGAACGGTAAATCATTGAAAGGTATTTCTTCCAGCGTGGACTTGCGGCCCGTCTTAAACGTTTCTGGCATTTTTGGAGTCATACGAAAGCCTGAACTTCTTGCAGGGGTCGATCCAGGTTTTATTTTTTGGGTCCCCATTTTGTGAAAAGGCAAAATATTTTTGTAAAATTTCGTTATTTTTGTGAAAAAGCAAAATATTTTTGTGAAAAAGCAACATATTTTTGTGAATTTTCTTTATTTTTGTAAAAAAGACCTTCTCGTGATTTTTTTCTTGGAAAAGATTATATTAAAGCATTTTTAGCTGTCGTATCGTTATAGAAAAGCCCTAGACAGGTTTCAGGGATGATTGCAAGTTCTTGAAGAATACCTGAAAACTGTCAAGAGAAAATGCACTGGGGGAGGGGGGAAGTAAGAACCTTAACATTTTATTTGTAATTTGACACATACATTACATTTATTGCTTTTTACAAATATACATATGCAAGGCACACTTTCTTAAGGTGAAAGTCTCACAACAGATTTCCTGTTTGCCCCTCTCAAATACTTTAAGAGCAATGAAAATTGCACATGCAGCTGAACGTAATGATAACTCCTAATAAATACAATATGAACAGACTCAAAGATATCACATATTTCTCAACACAGAAGTGAAATACTCATTAAAGATTCCATGTATGTGTTTGAAAAACTTAAAAGTAATTAAAACCCAAAATAATACTGCACCAGCATTCAGTGTTTAATTTTTTGACTTTTGACGTTCTTACAGAGTAGGTATTTCGTTTAAAACTTTGCAATTTAATGATGTTAATAAATATATAAGAAATTTTATTTGTTTGCCTCTTAACAAGGTACAGTTAACATCAAAAATGCGAAAAATTCGTTTACCATGGTCGATGTAAGGAAATCAAGATCTTCAAAACAAATAAAAATATAAAAACAGCATGTAAAATAATTTTATTTTACGTAAAATTATTTTAGAATTGGATTTTGATACTCAACACAAATTAATACTAAATATATATTGCGTAATCAAAGTAAAATTTAAGATTTTCCTGAAAACAAGCTACCAATCACAAGTGTCCCTCTCCCGTCCCCCCTCTGACGCTCTCAAGCAAAAACACCTCACGCAGCAAGCAAAAAGATAAGATGGGGGAAGGTGGAAGAGGCTCCCGCGTAGATGCGTACACATTTGCGGTTAAAAAATATTGTAAAAAGGCTGCGCCTTTTTATAAATTTTTGTGAAGGGGCTGCTTTTACGACGTGGAATTTTGTGAATGGGGTCGCTTTTGCGATGGGGAATTTTGTGAATGGGGCTGCTTCTGCGACGCGGAATTTTGTGAATGGGACCGCTTTTGCCATGCGGAATTTTGTGAATGGGGCCGCTTTTGCCATGCGAAATTTTGTGAAGGGGCCGCAAAGCGGCCCCAATTTGGCGCTGGATCGACCCCGTCTTGGAACTCATAAAACTTCTGTTTGAGCTGTTTTTTCGCTTAGTCGCACTTATTGGTCACAAATTCCCAAACACTGCTCTCGTGAAAACCCAAGGATTTCATTGAACTCACTTTTGGATGACCTGACGATAAACTGAAATGTTCACTGTTCGTTTTTGTACA